>NC_064816.1:76213119-76227508 GCF_023721935.1 Panthera uncia
TACACAATGAAGTATTACTCGGCAATCCAGAAGAATGAAATCTGGCCATTTGCAACTACGTGGATGGAACTGGAGGGTATTATGCTAAGTGAAATGAGTCAGTCAGAGAAGGACAAAAATCATATGACTTCACTCATATGAGGATTTTAAGAGACAAAACAGATGAACATAAGGGAAGGGAAACAAAAATAATATAAAAACAGGGAGGGGGACAAAACAGAAGAGACTCATAAATATGGAGAACAGGGGCGCCTGGGTGGCTCAGTCGGTTAAGCGTCCGACTTCGGCTCAGGTCACGATCTCGCGGTATGTGAGTTCGAGCCCCGCGTCGGGCTCTGTGCTGACTGCTCAGAGCCTGGAGCCTGTTTCAGATTCTGTGTCTCCCTCTCTCTCTGACCCTCCCCCATTCATGCTCTGTCTCTCTCTGTCTCAAAAATAAATAAATGTTGAAAAAAAAATTTAAAAAAATATGGAGAACAAACTGAGGGTTACTGGAGGGGTTGTGGGAGGGGGGATGGGCTAAATGGGTAAGGGGCATTAAGGAATCTACTCCTGAAATCATTGTTGCACTATATGCTAACTAATTTGGATGTAAATTTAAAAAAATAAAAAATTAAATTAAAAAAAGAAATCATATGGCAATTCAAATGTCATCTGATGTATTTACAAGCGTATATAAATTTTCATTTTTAAATGTCAGTATTGATAAAATGTTGGAACTTTTGCAACTATTTAAATTTATGATGAGTTTAATCAAAAACGTTTTACGGAATAGTTCATCAAAAATAAAAACCAATGTTCATGATTAAAAAAAAAAAGAATCAGATGCTTAACCAACTGAGACACCCAGGTGCCCTGCTTTGAGTATTTTTTAAAAAGCAGGGGATTCTGATGTCATTGGGTCTGTGGGTCACATCTTGAAGACACACGGAAGCCCTACCCCCAGTGTGATAATATTTGGAGATACCACCTTTAGGAGATTAGGTTTAAGTGAGACCCTGAGGAAGGGGCCTTCATGGTGGGATTAGAGAAAGACACGGGGGCCGCTCTCTCTCCACAAGGGAGAACACAGCTGGTGGCTGCTGTCTGCGAGCAACGAAGAGGGCTGTCGTCAGGAACCGAAATGGATGACACCTTGATCTTGGACTTCCCAGCCTCCAGAACTAGAAGCAATAAATGTCTGTTGTTTACACCACCCTGTCTGTGGCATTTTGTTATGACGACGGGAGCTGACTAAGACAACTCTGAAGTAGATACACGAAGCTGACCGCCTCTGTCATGTCGGGAAAGCTGTAGCCACCAGGACACAGAGACTTTTTCAGATAGTTTCAGGTCATATTTTCCACACAAGTTCAAACCTGTATTAGGTCAGGCTCTTGGACACTTGGGTGTAGATGCTGGGTAAAGTTCTTAGTCATTGTTGTGTGGGACTGGATTCTACAAAGATATACTCTTCCCCAAAACTGTCCTAGACAGACAGCTTGTTACTTTCTGCGGCTAATAGCAGGCTTTTCTCCTTATACTTCATTTGTGTGCAGTTTTTTTTTTTTCCCAATGTTTATTTATTTTTAAGAGAGAGAGAGAGAGAGAGAGAGACAGTGTGAGCGGGGGAGGGGCAGAGAGAGGGAGACACAGAACCTGAAGCAGGCTCCAGGATCTGAGCTGTCAGCACAGAGCCCTATGAGGGGCTTGCACTCACAAGCCGTGAGGTCATGACCTGAGCTGAAGTTGGACATTTAACCAATTGAGCCACCCAGGCGCCCCTGTGTACAGGTTTTCTTTGCCACTAGACCATGAGATTCAAGGAGGCAGTATCTTGACTGATCCATTTTGGTGGCCTCAGAGTTTAGTTCAGTGCCTGGCATACGTTAAGTGCTCAATAAATGTTGAATGAAATGCTTATTCGTTTTTTGTTTGTTTGTTTAAGTAGGCTCCACGCCCAACGTGGGGCTCAAACTCACAACCCCAAGATCAAGAGTCACATGCTCTCCTGACTGAACCAGCCAGGCACCCCTGAAATGCTTATTAAGTGAATTAAACCTTCAAATATTTTGAAGAATAAAGTTTGCTGCTCAAAAAAAAAAAAAAAAAAAAAAAAAAATCCTTGAGGCACCCAGCTGGCTTAGTCAGTGGAGCATGTGACTCTTGATCTCAGGGCTATGAATTTGAGCCCCATGTTGGGTGTAGAGATTACTTAAAAAATAAAATCTTTAAAGGGCTCCTAGGTGGCTCAGTCGGTTAAGCATCTGACTTTGGCTCAGGTCATGATCTAGAGGTTCATGGGTTCAAGCCCCACGTCAGGCTCTATGCTGACAGCTTAGAGCCTGGTGCCTGCTACAGATTCTCCCAGCTCACACCCTATCTCTCTCTGTCTCTCAAAAATGAACAAACGTTAAAAAAATAAAATCTTTAAAAAAAAAGCCACACCTTTTTTATTATGGACATTTTCAAACACACAAAATTAGAGAAAACAGTAAAATAAAGTCTCACGCACTCATCACCCAGCCCAGGACCAATCATATTTCATCTAGATCCCTATACACCCTATCCCCTTGCCCCCTCTCCCACCCACCCCCATTTTCACTCACCCCCCCCCCAACTCCCACAACACTCATGGCATGATTATTTTGGCAAAACCCCCATACATGACATCATTTCATCCATTTCCTTCAGCATCTATCTCTGAGATAAAGACTTTTAAACTAAACAAAATATAACCACAATAACATCAAACTTAAAAAGATGGGCCACAATTTTAATACCATCAAATATTCAGTTAGTATCCAAATTTTCCCAATTGTATCATAAACAACATTTTTGTTTCGGTTTGTCAGTATCCAAACAGCCCACATGTCACACCACGCCTGGTTGATCTGTCTTTTAAGCATTTTTACCTACAAATTCCCCTTCTCTTTTCCTCTTCTTGCAACTTTTTTTGTTGAAATAGCCAGATCATTGTCCCACAGAGATTTCTACATTCGGGACTTTTCGGACTGTATTTCTGTGGTGTCATGTTCCTCTACATGTTCCTTAATCCTGCAAACTGGTAGGTGGAATTATACCTATAGGCTTGGTAAGATCCAGCCCCCCCCCCCCCATTTGGAGGTGGGTGGATACAAAATACTTCCGTTCTGGTTAGTATCATTGCATAACAAATTATCCCCAGACTCAGCAGCTTAAATTTTTTAAAAATTTTTGTTCAGGATTTTACAGGTCAGGAATTTGGAAAGGGAAACAGGTATGGCTTGTCTCTGCTTCATGGTATCTGGGGCCTTAGCTAGGGGTAAAACTCAAACGCATAGATGCACAGAGGGAGACCATGCAAAGATGGGGGAGAAGACAGCCATCTCCATGCCAAGGAGAGAGGCCTCAGAAGAAACCAGCCCTTGCCAACTCCTTGATCGTGGACTTGCAGCTTCCACAACTGTGAGACAATAAATTTCCTTTGTGGGAGCCACCCAGTCTATGGCATCATGTTACAGCAGCGCTGGCAAATGGATACACAGTTTTTAGCCTCAGAATGTATCATAGTAGGGATACAGTCAGTTAACTATATATTAAAATTATTAGAAACAATTCCCCTCAGGGTGCCTGGCTGACTCAGTCAGTAGTGCATGTGATTCTTGATCCCCGGGTTGGGAGTTCGGGCCTCACATTGGGTGTAGAAATTACTTAAAAATAAAATCTTTAAGAAAAAAAAAAAAGAATTCCTCTCTGTGTAGTTAAGTGACTAATTCAATACACAATTCGATTCATTTGTTTCTTTTGCTTTCAATTTTTAGGAATTTCTTTTTTTTTTAATTTTTCTTTTTTAAATGTTTATTTTTTTTTAACATTTTATTTATTTTTGAGACAGTGAGAGACAGAGCATGAACAGGGGAGGGTCAGAGAGAGGGAGACACAGAATCCGAAACAGGCTCCAGGCTCTGAGCTGTCAGCACAGAGCCCGACGCGGGGCTCGAACTCACGGACTGCAAGATTGTGACCTGAGCCGAAGTCGGCCGCTTAACCGACTGAGCCACCCAGGCACCCCTAATTTTTTTTCTTTTAACATTTATTTTTGAGAGACAGAGCACGAGTGGGGGAGGGGCAGGGAGCTAGGGAGACACAGAATCCGGAGCAGGCTCCAGCCTCTGAGCTGTCAGCACAGAGCCTGGCGTGGGGCTTGAACTAACAGTGAGATCATGACCTGAGCTGAAGCCCAATGCTTAACCCACTGAGCCACCCAGGCGCCCCCCACATGCCTCTTCAAAATCAATCACGTCTCCGTCTTAATTTTGCATTTCTTTTGCTTTGGACTCCCCAGTTCTTTTTATAACAGCAACTGTCACAAGTCATTGAATACTTACTATGCTCCAGGTGTTGTGCTAAGTTGTTTACACTTAAGTCATGTAGTCTTGCAAGTATTATTTCAGAGGAGGACACAGGCTTAGGGAGATTAATAACATGCCTGAGCTCACACATCTAATAAGGACAGACACACAGAAATCACACTGGTGAAGGTAGAGAGTCTCTGGTATGACTCATAGGTAACAGCCAGAATAATAGTAGTAACACCTATCTTTTATTGAACACTTACTATTATACCAAGTACTAGTGCTTATTTATTAGGGTCAAAACAATTTCCTCCTCAGGGCGCCTGGGTGGCTCAGTCGGTTGAGCGTCTGACTTCGGCTCGGGTCATGATCTCAGGTCTGAGTTCAAGCCCTGCATGGGGCTCTGTGCTGACAGCTCAGAGCCTGGAGCCTGTTTCAGATTCTGTGTCTCCCGATCTCTCTGCCCCTCCCCCGCTCATGCTCTGTCTCTCTCTCTCTCTGTCAAAAATAAACATTAAAAAAACTTAAAACAACAACAACAACAAAAAACCAATGTCCTCCTCAGCCCTAATGTTCCTTTCCACAGAGGAAGCTCTTCTAGCCTAAGATTTCTGACCTCTCCTCTACTCCTTGAGTCACTCCTCCCTAGGAGTGGGGAGCAGCAACTTCTAAGGGGTGAGCATGGGGGAAGGAACCTCAGATGCACCCCTCCCTTCTCCTTGGCAGCTGGCCTCCTTCTGTACACGCTACCAGCTCTGTGCTCCAGGGTTTACAGGGACAGTTCCCAGTCTGGAGGCCCGCCTGTGTGGACCTGCCTAATTCCGCTCACTTCCCTACAAATCCAAACCACTGGCTCCAGTATAAAATGTATCAGCGATAACGTTAATATTTTTGATCCCGTAGGTTTGATTTCTTCTTGCCCATCTCTTAATGACTCAGAGCTTTTTAAGGGATCCTCTTTACTTTATTATATCCTCTTGAATCCCCAAACGATTCCCTAAACGTTTAATCCTAACAAGAATTCATGAGAAGACTACCCTTCACCCAGATGAGGAAACTCAAGGATGCGTATTTGCTCTCAGTTCAGCATCGGGTGAAATGAGAGCACGCGAGAGTCGGCAAACAGGCACAAGGCCCCGGGGCTGCGGACCCGGCTTCGCCGCCACTCCCTCCGCGGCGGACGGACCCTGAAGGAGTGCTTTCCGACCTCCGTCCGGTTACCGGTTCCTTTACCGGTAAAGCGTGGGGTCCGACCGGCTGCTCCCCGCAGCTCCTTCCTGCTCTGAGTTCTGCGGCCGTGAGTCAGTGATGACCAGCCACCGACTGCCTCTCCCCTGCCTTCCTCTGCGTCACTGCGGATTTCGGAGGCTGACTTCTCCCCTGCCTGAGCGAGGCCCAGTCCCGGAGGACACGGGGTGCTTGAAACTCCCCCTTGTTTAATAGGGCCGGGCCTTCCGTGGTCCGCTGCTCCCTGGCCTTTGTTGCCATAGCAACAAAACAGGCGCCCACACTTCCGTTTCCGAGGGAGTGACGCAAGCCGCCGGTAGAGGCTGCGCTGCGGCGGCTCTCCGGGGTTCCGGCTCTGCAGCGCTCCCCAGCGGCCTCGCAGGGGCCCGACTACAGGGACAGTGTCCTCTCCCACCCCCGGGCCATTCCTGCGGGGTGGTGCAGGCGGGAGTGAAACCACGCGCGGGCTTTTCCAGAAAAAAACGTACGTGTCCGTCAGGTCAGCCTAAGGAAGAATAATAAAAATCTCAAGAAATCAGGCTCATTCGCATAAAAGCCGGATTCAGAACAGCGAGTTCTCTGCCACTATAAAAGCCTGCCCTTTGGTTTAGTTACCACGGCACGGGGTCGATGGAGATCTTGTGGCAGGCCTTGACTTCTGATAAGTTTCATCTGATTCCGAAACTCAGCGGTTTAACGCCGGAACAAAGCAAACTAGCAAAGAACAGGAAGTGGAAAAAACATTTTGCCTCCTTGGAAACCACCTTTTGTTCACCTGCATCCCTCCCAAACAGCAGTCAAATTAGCCCAGATACCTGCCTTTCTGGGGTGTATCCCCAGATGGGGCGTCCCCCAAAAGGCCTTTGTCGACGAATTTGATGCTCCTGATTTTCAGAAGAGGGTTCAGTAGGGGAACTGGAGGTTGTATCTCCCTGCCTGCATAACGAGGTAGCTCACTCTTTTTTTGCATTTTCTGGAAAAAGAAATTGCTTTGGCAGGGAGGACACAAGGTGTAAGACAAGCACAGGTTTTGGAAGTGAAAAAAGGGTGGAGATGTCAGTGTGTACCAGAGGGAAATGGGCAGGCGGCCAGAATGTGAAAGAGTCCTCTGGCCTTCTGACCCTTGCCCTCACAGGACCTGTCCCCACCGGCAACCAGCAGACACTTCCTCACTTAGGTGGGGGAGGGTGGCTGTGGCCCTCAATGGCATTGTTCCCAGAATGGAAAATGTGGGTGTTGGCAACCATATCAAAGGCCTTGGATTGTTCAGAAAACTTTGCATCTCTGATCAGCAGACTTCAGAGCCCAAGTGCTGTTCAAGGTCTGTGGAAGCTTTGGAACAATAGACTTGGCCCCCTGCCTATCTGTTTGCATGACTTTATGAAAGAGGTAAATGGGTCCCCAGACCAATTACCATCCTACCAACCTGCTTGAAGTGACTCTCAACAAAGTCAGCGCTAAGGCCAACACCAGTTAGAGACCCCAACTGGACCTTGGGGAGACAGACTTAGGATGAGGTGAGTAAGGTACTCACTCCAGCACAGAATTTAAGAAGGTGCCAAAAAACTCAGTCATCAAAATATAGTTTTTCTTTTTAAAAAAATTTTTTTTAACGTTTATTTATTTTTGGGACAGAGAGAGACAGAGCATGAATGGGGGAGGGGCAGAAAGAGAGGGAGACACAGAATCGGAAACAGGCTCCAGGCTCTGAGCCATCAGCCCAGAGCCTGACGCGGGGCTCGAACTCACGGACCGCGAGATCGTGACCTGAGCTGAAGTCGGACGCTTAACCGACTGAGCCACCCAGGCGCCCCATCTTTTTCTTTTTTTTAATGCTTATTAACTTATTTTGAGAGAGATAGAGACAGCACAAGCAGGGGAGGGCCAGAGTTGGGGGGGGGGGGTTGGGGGGGGGGGGAGAATCCCAAGCAGGCTCTGTGCTGTCAGCCCAGATCCTGACTCGGGACTCAAATTCATAAACAGTGAGATCATGACCTGAGTGGAAATCAAGTGTTGGACGCTCAACTGACTGAGCCATCCAGGTGCCTCCAAAATAAATAATATTTTAATGTAATCCTAATATTAAAATAAATTTTTTAATGTTTATTTTTGAGAGAGAGACTGTGAGTAGGGGAGGGGCAGAGAGAGAGGGGGACAGAGGATCTGGAGCCAGCTCTGCACTGACAGCAGCGAGCCCAATGTGGGACCTGAATTCATGAACCATGAGATCGTGACCTGAGTCCAAGTCTGACACTCAACCTACTGAGCCACCCAGGTGCCCCTGTAATCCTTAAAATTTTTGACACTTTGTTCACTGTGGATTATTTTGCGTTAATTTCAGTTTTTGAAATGATTACATCTAAATATTGTTTATCTTGATAATGGAGTTTTTTGGCACGCCCGCCCCCCCTTAAATTTTGCACAGAGGTGAGGGCCCCACTGGCCTCACCCTAGTCTAATCCCTGGTCAGAAATGGTGTTGTTCACAAACACTCAGAAACAGGAGACATGGAAAAAGCCCCATGGTGATCAATCAGGAGATGAGGGTCCAGTGTGGCCCAGATTATCCAGGCCTAGATACCGCACTTGGGCAGAGATGTGAGAAAAGTCAGCTTCGTCACAGGCTCCAAACACCTAACAGTTCTGCCAGGGAATGCAGCTGGAAAGCTGCCTCCAAGAGCCCCAGTCCAGCCCACCTGCAGCTTTCCACAGGGAGGCTGGGGCAAGCGTTAGCAGTGGGCGGTTGCCCAGTCTTTCCAGTCTGAGAAAAACTGGAAAGGCTCCTTTTCCCTAAGAGTCATGGCAGGCATGCTTTCAGCAGAGTGGTCAATCCTCTGGCTCTTGAAGTTATCTTGGTTCTAAATAGAACCTTCCATTGAAACACAACCATCTCTGCAGAAACCATTATCAGCAGAGCTCTTAGCAGACACTAACTTATATCATTCATTCATTCATTCATTCATTCAACGAACATTTACTGAGTACCACACCAGACGAGAGTAGAATCTATCCTGCCCAGTCTGATGACAGAAATGTCAAGTTCATATACTAAGGTTAGGCTAGAGGCCAGGGCAGGATGGTGGAAGAGCCCCCCAGTCAGAGCCCCTTCTAGCTGGGATTGCAACTGAGGAAGAGCAGGACTCAGGGGGGGCTCCTGCTTGGGATATAAGACAGGAGTGTAGAATGGGATGAGAAAAATCTTCTGTTGCTCTGATTTGCCTGGGCTATGCAGGGCCAGAGGAGGTAGCCAGCAATTGGCTTTGATTCATGGAGCTCTCGCCACACAATTCCAGAGGGCATCATTTTCAGAATACAATGTATGCCTCATGGCACTGGGCAGATTTGGGAGGGTTCTGTCCTGCCCAGTAAAGACAGTCTCTGAGAGGGTAGGTGAGTTTTTCCCTGGAAATATGTGGCTGTGCATGTGGGGACCTTGCACAAGGAATCCTGTCCCTTGGGGTGGGGGGAGAGGAGCCCAGATGGATCCGCCTCTTGGATCTCTGCCCAGCCTTGGCCTGACATTGTGGGAAGTTGCTTGGCATTGTGGCCCTGGCCCAAGTTCTCTGGTGAGCAATGGGCTGTGACCCCAGTGAGGCTGCCTCCCTGGGAGAGATAAGCCATTCCACGTGTGCTGCCTTTGATGTGCCTCCCAGGAAGGTGTCCCAGGAGCTAATCATTGATGTAGAAGCCTGGGAACTGACAAGAGAGGGAAAGCCAGGAATGTTTCTGGATCCTGCAACCTCTCTTTTTACTTCCTAAAAAAAAAAAATTCCCCTCTTTTTAATTTTTGAGAGAGAGAGCACACAAGCAGGAGAGAGGGGCAGAGGGAGAGAAAGAGAGAATCTTAAGCAGGCTCCAGGCTCAGTGTGGAGCCCGACGCAGGCCTTTGTCCCCAACCCTGGGATCATGACCTCAGCTGAAATCAAGAGTCAGAAGCTCAACCGACTGAGCCACCCAGGCGCCCCTTTCTCTCTTTTTAAACAAAATATCGATGCAGCACTTTTATATACATCATCTTATTTCTTTTTTATGACAACTCTGTTAGGAGAGGTTCTGTTTTTCCCATTTTCTAGCTGAGGAAATTGAGCCCTGAGCGGTGATATAACTTCCGGATAGCACAGTCAGTAAATGGAAAAGTTAGGACTTGAGCATTACATCCGTGCCCTTTTCCTGTGTCACTCAGCCCCGTGACCCCAAATGCTCCTGTGCCTCAGGTGCCTGGAGTCATCCTTTCCTCCTCCTCCTCACATACAGCTTATTCCCAGTACTTGTATCTAAGAATAGATCTCAAATCTGCCCATTTTTCTCTATGCCGCCATCCTAGCGTAAGCCCATTCTCACAGCTCACCTCCTTAAGATCTCTCAGCTGCTACTCTTGTGCTCCTTGCATTTTTTTCTCTTCTTACTACTGTGTGTCCTTAGGCAAGTTTCTTAACCTCTCAGGGCCTGAGTGTTATCTCTGCAAAATGGAAAGAATAGCACCACCTCACAGGCTCTTGCTAAGGATTTGGCAATCATGCTGTGCTTAGAGCATCCGGCCCCAGAGCAGTGCCTTCCAAGAGAAATACAAGTGCTCACAAGCCATTTAAACCTATCTAGTCACTGATGAGGGAGCGTGGGGCAAGCCGGGAGCAAAGTACAGGCTAACAGCACCCCCTTCCACCCCACCTCCACCCCTGTGGACTATGTGTGATATTCCTCGGACACTCCTGGCTACCTAAGGACAAAGAAAGACGGTTTAAGTGCCATGGTAATGTGGGAAACCAAGGCAAGTGAAAACAACTTCCCTTACTGCCTACAACCCATTGACAAGTCCTTGAAACAGGCAGTGACCTCCTTCTAGGAGCTCAGCTGCCTCGATGATGACGCTTTGCTTGGGGCAAAAGAGAATCTTCGCTTCACATTATCCTGACAGCCACCCCCCGCCCCCCTCCAGGAACCTGTAAGTCTACTTTAACATATAAAAATTCCTTTAGAAACTTCCTTTATCTCAACTCCCCCAAGATATATGCTGGCAATCATACTCCAAGCTTATGGCCCCCTCATATACATCTGAAGGGTCTCATGACTGAGGTTTTACTAAACGGTAATAAATGGCATTTCTCTAGCAACAGCTAGTCCCTCAAGATCCTGGAAACCTCGCTTCCAAAATTCCTTAGAGACTCACACTGTCCCTAACCCCCACTCCCAACCTGAGGGTATATAATGAGTTACCCGTCACAACCCCAGTGCAGCATTTGCTGCCCATGGGTCCTGTCCCCATGCTTTAATAAAATCACCCTTTTGCACCAAAGATGTCTTCAAGAATTCTTTCCTGGCCGTCGGCTCTGAACCACCCCACCATCACCCCAAAACCTCATCAGTCACCATATTAAAAAGGCAAAAAGAAGTGAAATTCATTTTAGTAGTATAATCGATTTAACACAACACATAAAATAGCATCCATTTAACATGTAAGCAATATTTTGAAAATACTGGTGAGATATTTTATATTCCTTTTTTCATACGAAGTCTTAAAGGCCAGTGTGCATTTTACACTTACTACATGTCTTGGTTTTAAGTGTCTAGTAATCACACGCGGCCAGGGGCTTGGGGTACTGGTTCAGAGTGCTCTAGCAAGGCATGGAGCCTAAGCATTTGCTCTTAGGCTGGTTGTTCAGGGCCCGAACGCCAGGCAGGCTGTTCCTCCCGAATTCATTGTTCATTGCTCATTGTTCGCACCCTCAGGCCTTGCTCTCGCTTTCCCCTGCCTCCTGCCTTCGCTAGGAGAGGTCCCAGGACTGACTCCAGGGGGCAGGAGCTCTGGCTTCTGTAATGTGAGGCCCGCTGAGCCTTCGTTTTCCTGTCTGTTAACGGGAAGCGCTTACACTTAGCTAACCTAATTATATGGAATCCATCTTAGTATAATTAGCGTGTCTGTCGGGGCTCCCCAGTGGTGGGAGGACATATTTGGGGTTCAGGAAATAGTCCCTTAGAGTCTGGGGGAAAGGCATTTCCACATCCCTCGCCCCCTGTTGAGGAGGAGGGAGGCACCGGGAGACAGAGTGGAAGGTGGTAATTAGGGAGGAGTTTCCAGAGCAGAGCCAGGCATCTCTGCAGAATTTAAGACGTCGTCCCTCCTTTTTATTTTTTTATTTTTTATCTTTTTTCATTTCAAAAGAGTTTGTCTGGAAGCCCTTAGAGCCTGGAAGGAGGATCTCCCTTAAGTGGGGTTTCCTGCCCCCATCCCTACTGCCACCCTTCCCTGTCCAAATGCAGAAGCAAAACACTCTCTTCAAAGAGCTGTGTTGGGCGGGCCAGCTGCTGGCCTTGCCCTTGGAGGCGGACCACTGCTGCTCAGCTGTGGCATGGGCTAATTACTGCCCAGAAGATCTCACAGACTTGGCTTTGCCCTCCCTGTGTTTCTCAGGAATCCAGCTGCAATAGTTTGCCGGGGCTGCTCTAACCCAGCACCACACACTGGGTGGCTTAGTACAACGTCTCACAGTCTGGGAACTAGAAGTTGGATAGCAAGGTGTCTGTACCGTTGGTTCCCTCTAAGAGCAGTGAGGAAGGATCTATTCCAGGCCTCTTTCCTAGCTTCCAATAGCCTCCCGAGTTCTTTCTTTGGCTTGTAAAGGATACTCTTCCTGGATCTTCATGTTAATTTTGCTCTATGCAAGTCAGTCTCTGGGTCCACAAGTCTCCTTTTTGTAAGGACCCCAGTCAACTTGGATTAGGGTGCACCCTAATGATCTCATTTAATTTGATTGCCTTGGTAAAGACTCTATCTCCATATAAGGTCATATTGAGGGTTAGAACTTCAACATATGGATGGGGGTGGTGATGGTACACATCAGCCTAAGCTCCATAACAGTAGCCTAAGCTCCTTTGGCAAGTGTAGGCATCTGCTCCCATGCTTGGGAATCCAGGAGGTGGGTGAGCCTCTGAGCCTTCCAGGATCAGTAGCCATGTCTTCAAGTGTGTGGTGTATCCGACACAGGGTAATTGCCGGTAATTATCAAGCCAGCTCCCAGAAACTCACAATTTCCTGGGGCTGCAGGCAATACTGTGACCAACAAAACTCAGCCTCCACCCTTCAGGAAATGTAATCCAATAGGAGAGATAAGACATTAACCAGATAATAAAATACAGGGCATTGAAAGGTACAAAGAATAAAGCAATAGAGGGTGGAGCGCTTTCTTGTGGTTGAGAGGTAAGTGAAAGATTCACAGAGATTTGCTTTGAAGGGTCATTCTGATTCCAAAGGTAAAGATGACAAAGGTGAGGCATTCCAGGGGTAGAATTCCAGGGAAAGATGGACATCCCAGGAAGGACCAGATGGCTTGGCATGTTTGGGAGATGGATGGAAGCAGCTAGGGGAGAAAAGGGTGTGAGGGCAGAGCAAAGCCTAGTTGCAGTGGGCTCTTCCTCCCAGGCCATGGGGACCCACTGAGAGTTTTCCAGCAGGAGTACAACATAACGTGTAATTAGGGAGTTTAGCTTGGCCATGAGAATGGGCCAGGAGGAGTTAAATTTTGTTTTTTATTTATTTCATTTTTTATTTACATTTTTTAAATGTTTATTTATTATTGGGGGAGAGAGAGAGAGAGCACACGGGAGGGGCAGAGACAGAGGGAGACACAGAATCTGAAGCAGGCTCCAGGCTGTCAGCACAGAGCCGGAAGCGGGGCTCGAACTCACAAACTGCAAGATCATGACCTGAGCCAAAGTCGGAAGCTCAACGGACTGAGCCGCCCAGGCACCCCAAATTTTGTTTTTAATGTTTGTTTATTTATCCTTGAGAGAGAATGAGAGCAAGAGCGGGGGAGGGGCAGAGATGGAGAGAGAGAATGGATCCCAAGCAGGCTCCACCACAGAGCCGCACTTGGGGCTTGAACCCATGAACAGTGAGATCATGACTGGAGCCTGAAACCAAGAGTCAGCCGCTTAACCCACGGAGCCACCCAGGCGCCCCTGGGTTAGGAGGAGTTAATGAGGTGGAGCGGGAACAGAGGGGACCAACAGGAGGCTGGGTAGTTGTTCCAACGGAGCGGAAAGGCCTGAGCTAGGGAGGTTGCTATGGAAACGCAAAGGCAGCAATGGGAGCGTAGAAGTGGGAAGAAAGAACCCACAGAAGTCGACAAGAGCGGATGCTTAGGTGTGGGAGAAAAAGGAGGAGAAGACAGGGGGGCTTCGGCTTGTCAAGTCTGGGCGATTTGGAGAGGGTGGGTACCATTAGGAGAAGGAAACTGGGAGGTGAAGGGTGTGGCTGTTCCGCTCCGCCCCGCACTGCCGCCAGAGCGCCTCGCCTCCGGGGAGGGGTGGCCCTCCCTGCCAGTGAAAGCAAAAACAGGAGTGGCCTCCCCTGACTCGTACCCTAGCACCACCACCCCCCCCTTTTTTTAACCTCAGAGGCTGTATCTTAGTCATTTAAAGGCACACGGGTGTCTCGAGGGTGTAAATGTCACAAGGAGGAAATGAGAAGGGAGAGACCCTAAAGCAGTATTGTGGAGACTAGAAAAAACGCAGAGATGGCACTGGTGTGACCTGTGTATCCGACAACACAATCTCAGCCCTAAGCTGGCTCAGCACCCGAAGGATATCTCCCACACGGGCATCCCTTCTTTGGGGGCAAGATGGACGCTTGCATTCAGTCTCTAGGTCCTGGCTTTTCTCCCTCTGAAATGCGTAAGATACAACTTTTGTCTCCATATGAAAGCTTCTCATCTCCTATTGCAAAGGGTCTGGAGTGTCCCTTGTGTGAGCACACCTGTGTGCGTGTGCTTATGTGTGCCTATATGTGTGCACTTGTGTGTATGTGTGTGTGCTTATGTGTGTGCGCACCTATATGAGTGTGCGTGTGCC
>NC_064816.1:76227518-76285162 GCF_023721935.1 Panthera uncia
TGTGCCTGTGTGCATCTCTGTGTCCATGTGCATGTGTGCCTGTATGTATATGTGTGTGCCTGTGTGTGCACCTGTGTGTGCCTCTCTGTGTACCTGTGTGTGTATGTGTGTGCCAATGTGTGTGCTTGTGTATGTGTGTTATGTGTGCTGTATGTGTGTGTGCTTGTGTTTGTGTGTGCACCTCTGTGTGCATGCCTGCATGTGTGTGTATTTGTGCGTGCGTGTGTGTGTGTGTGTGCGTGCGCGTGCGTACTCCCTACTTGGCATCTCTTCCTCCCTACCCTGTCTCAGCCCTCTCTCCCTGCAGGAGCATTTTTACCCCTCCCTAGCCAGTTCCAGGGCCCCTTGTCTGATGGGCCAGAAACTTTAATGTGGGCAGACAGATGCCAACAGTGTAATCTGGAAGTCACTGCCCACTAATAAAATACAATATTCTGGAAGCAGGATCTAGCTGAAACGGCCTTTTTTATGACCTATTATCTCCAAGGGTGAAGAGGGGAAAGCCAAAGTGAGAAATGATGCCATGGCCTCTATGACACATGTTCCTGGACAGGGCTACCCAGGAAAGGATCTGAGGTGGATTGTAAGGGAACACAACGTACAAAATGCAGAGTAGTGAGGTTGCAGTGGGACAGTGAGTGGTGTGGATGACGGGGTCGGAGCTTGAAGAGCCCAGGACATCACCCCCTCTAGTGTCAGTGTCTGCTACTCTACAAAAGAATGTAAATCCCAACCAGTAACGATCCAAATGCACAACAGTAGGGGATTGGCTTAAACCTTTATCCTTTATCCATATAAAGAAATCACACGGTCAGGGGCGCCTGGCTGGCTCAGGCGGTGGAGCATGTGACGGAGCATATGACTCTTGATCTCTGGGATGTGAGTTCAAGCCCCATGTGGGGCTGTAGAGATTACTTAAAAATAAAATCTTGAATAAAAAATAAAAAAGAAACACACAGTGGCCCCCAGAAGGGAAGTGTCAGGAGCAGCTATCCTGACCTGGAAAAATGTTCTCGATCTGCTCCTGAGGATACATAAAGTAGCATCTAGTTTTTCATGTGAAGAGCGTATATCTATTAAATGTTGGAAGTGGCTATGTCCTGGTTGAATTATGGGTGACTTTTCTCTCTTTATTTTTTAATTTTGAAGTCATTTTTCTTCTTTTTTAAACCATTTTCTTCTTCAATGAAAATATACTACTTGTGAAATTTAAAAACGAATAACATTATTTAGCAAATAACACGTGCCCTCAGGAATATTTCTTTGGTGTCGGAGAGCAGAATTAGACGTCAGGCTTCTCCTGACAGCCAGAGTCAGCCTTGCTCCCCACCCCCACCACTTTCCATCTCAAAGCTACTCGGAGCCCTGCTGGGAACAACCGACCGGGTGGGGGAGGCGTGGGGGGAGGGCTGTGTTAGGCACCACTGCCTTTAGTAGGAGAGGGAGGGCTCTTAGGCAGGTCTAGTGACTCTTGCTCCGAAATCCCCAGTTAATCGGGTCCCGGAGGGGGTTAAGAATTGGCCTTCCTTTCTCTCTCCTTCTGTTTTCCAGCAGCCAGCTGCTCCTCTCATGAATAAGTTTTCTTCTGGTTTCAGTCCCGTGACTCTGCCTTCCAAGTGCTATTGTACCCGGGCCAGCTGGTGAGCAGGACTGGTTTTTAGGGGGACAGTCTTCAGGTCACACAGGGGTTAAGTGCCATGAGAAAGGCAAAAGTAAAGTTAGAAGGTCGCCGGGGGCAAAGGGGAAGGACCAGGGCCTCCCTGCATTGCCGGGAGGGAGGAGGGTCCAGGGGGTAGACAGGGTGCGGTTAGGGACTTGAGCAGAGAGGGTCCCGGCAGCAACACTTTCAGGGCCACCAGCGGGTCCGGGCGTTCCTCAGACAGGTGTGCAGACTTTTGCAGCTGCTTTGAAAGGCTAAATGAGTCATCCCCACCTCCTCCTTCCTGCCTTGCCCTCCAAGGGATAGCACAACTGCAGGTGACGGTTCCTCTGGAGTTCCAGTAGTTTCCCTTGCAAAGGTTTAGAAAGCTATTTGGTTGCAGGACTGCATGCTCTTTGTGAGTTTTTACCATGAGCTACCATCTCTATCTATGTTTTCTTTTTATTTTTTTATTCTTTTAAAGATTTTTTAAAAATGTCTATTTGTTTTTGAGAGAGAAAGACAGAGTGTGAGCCGGGGAGGAGCAGAGAGAGAGGGAGACACAGAATGCGAAGCAGGCTCCAGGCTTCCAGCTGTCAGCACAGAGCCTGATGTGGGGCTTGAACCTACAAACTGTGAGATCATGACCTGAGCCGAAGTCAGACACTTAATGGACTGAGCCACCCAGGCGCCCCTCTTTTTTTGTCTTAATGTTTGTTTGTTTATTTATTTATGTATTTTGAGATGGAGAGAGAGAGAAAGAGAGAGAAAGCATGTGAGCACAAGCAGGAGAGAGGCAGAGAGAGAGAGAGAGAGGAAGAGAGAATCCCAAGTGGACCTCACACTATCATTGTGGAGCCTGATGCAGGGCCCAAACTCACAAACTGTGAGATCATGACCTGAGCTGAAATCAGGAGTCAGACTTAATGTATTGAGTGAGCCACCCAGGCGCCCCTCTATCAGTATTTTCAGAGGGGGAGATCTTATCTGGAGAAAAGGGGAGCCCAGAGGACACCCAGACTCCCCAGGACCTGGGACTGCAGCCACTGAACTCTTCTTGGCTGCTTGCTTTTTCTGGTAAGGATAAAATAATTCTGACATACCAGTTCCAGGACGTACAGTCAGAAAATACGGAGCAGTGCTTTCGAGCTCTGCCTGTGACTTGGGCTAATTGCTTAATTTCTCGGAGCTTCAGATTCTTCACATGCCAAAGGAAATAGGAACAGAAGATACTTGGGAGTTGTTGTGGAATAATGCATCCTAAAGATTTTAGAAGACAGTGCTGGGAGCACACTAAGCGGGGATGAACCTGAAAAGCATGTCACAACTAGCAAGGGCAAAGACAGCGTCCTTCTCGCCAGACTAGAGGGTAAGACTGTTGGAATAGGTTCTGGAGGACCTTTCTGTGCCAGGCATTGACTGGCTAGCTACTGGACTGTGGGGAATTTCCAGAGAGGGACTGGGGTGATGAGAAGGGTAATACTGTTTATCAGCAAGTGTGAAGTTACATAAATATTTTAACAATCTAATTATGGCAGCTTAGCTCCCCGAATATCAATTGTAATTCTAAGTGTTAAATATCAATTATTAATTAGTATAAAGAAATGTTAGGGGTGCGCACCTGGGTAGCTCAGTCAGTTAAGCAACTGACTTCGGTTCAGGTCATGATCTCACAGTTTGTGGGTTTGAGCCCCGAGTTGGGCTCTGTGCTGACAGCTGGGAGCCTGGAGCCTGCTTCGAATTCTGTGTCTCCCTCTCTCTCTCTGCCCCTACCCTGCTCATGCTCTGTCTCTCTCTCACTCTCAAAAATAAATAAACATTAAAATTAAAAAAAAATAGTATAAAGAAATGTTAGCTACAGGGCTTTTAAAGCTATGTCTCCTCTTCTCCAATGCACACACACATGTGCACTTCTTAATTTTTAAGACAGAAAGACCAGAAAGCACTTAGGAAAGGGAGGGGAACAACAGGTGTCAGATTTGGGAACTGCAGCTGTTCAGATGTGCAGCTCTGGGACCCGGAGTGTATGTATATACCACTCAGGACAACCACTTTCTGACGAGCCAGATCTCTGTTTGCCAGGTCGACAGGGCGTCACTGTCATGCTCTGTAGTTACCAGACTGTAGCATCAGGGGGACAGGGCTGGGTGGGCATATGGGAAAAGACCCTGGGCTTTGGTGACGAATCAAGGAGCTCTGTATTAGTTTGCTGGGGCTGGCTTAAACAACAGAAATGTATTTTCTTCCAGTTCTGGAAGTTTGAGATCAAGGTGTCAGCAGGGAGGTCTGATTCCTTTCGAAGGCCAGAAGGGATGGATCTGTTCCAGCCTCTCTCCTTGGTTTGTCCATGGCTATCTTCTCCCTGTGTCTTCACATCATTCCCTGAATGTGTCTGTTCCAAAATTCCTCTTCTTGCAAGGATACTAGACACATTAGATTAGGATCCAGCCTACTAATCTCATTTTAGACCCTGCAAATATGGTTACATTCTGAGATACCGGGGCTTCAGACTTCAACATACGAATTTTGGGGGGCAGGCATAAGTCAGTCTTATAACAATTTCATTCTTCCTGGTCTGGTGTGCCCAAAGGAATCTACAGGCTTTTCTCTCTGGTATATGTAGGGTACATGCACCTCTGAGATCTTCCCCTGAGTCTCCTTTTTCTCACTTCTGATTGTGAAACATTGGTTATCATTTTGTCAGGTATCATTCATTTGTAGGTACCTATTTTTGGAACCATTTCAAAGTTGCTTCTAAATACTTCAGGATACATTTCCAAAAATAAATGAAGGGAAAAAGGGCATTTGTTTACACAGCCACTCTGCCATTATCATACCAAGCAACAGTTCCCTGTTATCACCTAATAAAAGCCCGTATTCAAATTTCTTCACCAAGATGTATGCATTGAAAATGGTTACGTCTCTGGGGCGTGTGGGTGGCTCATTTGGTTAAGTGTCCAGCTCTTGATTTGGGCTCAGGTCATGATCTCATGGTTTGTGAGATCGATTGAGTCCCGCCCGAGTTGGTCTCTGTGCTGACAGTGTGGAGCCTGCTTGGGATTCTCTCTCTCTCTCTCTCTCTCTCTCTGCCCCTCCCTCACTTGTGTGCTCTTCCTCTCTTTCTCAAAAACAAGTAAATAAACATTTTAAAAAAGAAAATGGTTATGTTTCTTCAGGGTCTTGTATCTTTTAATCTTGAGCACCTTTTATTTTCATGATCATTGACTTTTTGAAGTCATGAAGCTACATTAGAATGTCCCAAATCCTGGTGTTCACTGATCATCTCCCTTGAGGTGTTTTATTCCAGGTCATTATGATAAGTAGCCACATGAAAACCACTTATTTACTGTAAAACAGTTGTTGAGGACAGGAACTGGCATGACTCCACACTGTCAGTGCAGAGCCTGATGCAGGGTTTGAACCCACCCACTGTGAGATCATGACCTGAGCAGAAATCGAGAGTTGGAAGCTTAACTGACTGAGCCACCCAGGAGCCCCTAAGTTTATTAATTTTTTAAAGTAATCTCTATACCCAATGTGGGGCTCGAACTCACGACTCTGAGATCAAGATTCCAAGGCTTTTCCGACCGAGCCAGTCAGGTGCTCTCAAATTCTTTTTTTGTTTGTTTGCTTTAAACATATAGGATATAAATAAATCCAACTGATTTCCTCAAGGCCTTTCCTTTACCTCCAAGCTCAGAGATGAAGACCTCACCCAAAGGTGCTTTCAGGGAACCAAAGGACTGGAGAAAGCCTCAGAAGACCAATCCTCTCCTCTGGCCACAGCGCTCTTCAGTGTTGTCGTGATTTAACACTGACCAGGTCTTCTGACAGTGAACAGGAAATCTGCTCCACTTGTTAATTTCCTACAGCGATCCTGGCTCTCTGAGAGTACCTTCTGGCCCACGTGTACTTGCCAACGTTTAATTGTCCACCAAGCTCTGTGCCAGGAATGGTGAAAACTCGAAGGAAGCAGTTATGGCCTCTGACCTATAGGGTTTAGGATTTATGGATCATTTATATTTCCTTGAGATTACAACAGCTCTTGATTTTCAAGGATTTAAATATACCCATCTAAGGGGGGTTACTAATCTCAGTGGAAATTTGATAGCCAGAAGTTCCATGAGGTCTGATTTTAGTGTCTGCTCATTAAGTGCTTATTATGTGTCAGGAACTTAAGTGTATTATTATTTAATCCTCTGAAGAATTCTGGAATATAAACATTAGTGTCCACATTTTCTGGGCTAGAAATCAGAGGTTTCAAGATGCTAAGTAACTAGCTCGAGTACGTGGTAAAGTTAGGATTTGAACCTATGTCTGCCCCTAAACTCATTCTTTTTTTTTTTTTTTTTTTTAATGTTTATTTATTTTGAGAGACAGAGAGAGAGTATGTGAGTGGGGGGGGGGGTGGGGAAGCGCAGAGAGAGAGAGAGAGAGAGAGAGAGAGGACCCCAAGCAGGCTCCACACTGACAGTGAGGAGTCTCACGCGGTTCGTGACATCATGACATTAGCCGAAATCAAGGGTTGGACGCTTAACCCACTGAACCACCCAGGCGCCCCTGAACTCATTCTTTAGTGTTTAAAGTTTTCTGAGTTTTGTTCCTTGCACAGAAGAAAATTAGGAGAAAGACACTGCTGCTAAACTCAGAGTTAGGGGAGAGAAACCATTTATTATGCTTTTGACCTGCCCCAGTGCACAGGGGGCTGAACTGTTTGAGGACAGGACTGGAGGTGGGTTCATTCTGGCTTTTTCCCGGTCCTTTGGCTGGAAGTGGTTTCTCCCCACTCCAGCTGCCAATGGCACCTGACAGTGTGTGCAGCAGCAGCAACACCATCTGGTCACACAGGCTCCCTTCAGAAGGCTCGACCCACAGCCAGCCCCCCTCGTACTGGCAGAACAAAGGCAACAACAGTCCCACGCCAGGAGGCTTGCCAAGAACTCAAATGCTCATTCAATAAAATGTATGTGCTTGAAGAGAAAGTTTGTAATTTGAATATGTATGCAGGCAGAGCTGCTTCCTGCCCCAGCACGGTTGATGATCTCTCCTAAAGAGGACATTGGGACCCGGATGTGACACTCCCCACATAGCCACCACCACCATTCAGGAGGGGCTTGATCTCCTCTGGAAACTGTGAGGTCAAGAGGTGTTAACTCAAGTTTCCTCCCTGGGCTTCAGGGAAATCCCTGAAATTCTGTGCACACTTTATATTTGTGTATATATGCACATCTTTCCAGGAAGGGGGACTTTAAGTGTTAAGATTTTCAGAGGGGTCCCCAACTCCTAAAGGTTAAGAGTCATCACTTCGGGACAAATTGAGATAATGTTTTGTTGGCTTAATATTAACTTGAGAGCTAATTTAAAATTACTTTACCTTTCCTAAGAGATTTCTGGTCAGTTGTCTTGGGATTTGGCTAGGTGGTGGGAAAATGTTAAGTAGGGTGAAAAATGTGTCACTGATTAACCAGGGAATGCTGAACCCAGCAGTTAGGAGAGCAGGGTTTGCAGCAAGTCGGGGAGGAGGGGGGTCGGGGGGGGTGTGGAGGGGGGTGGAGGGGTGGGGCGCAGGACGGAGAGGTGGTGGTTCAGGCCCAGCTTTGCTGCTCAGTAACTACAAGATCGTGGGCCCACTACTTCAGCTCTGGGCTTCAGTTTCCTCTCTGTAGAATGGGTTGGTAACCATATTGCTACCTCATAGCACTGTTGTGAGGACTAAGAGGGCTAATCAACACAGAGTCTTTAGTACGACATAAAGTTAGCCATTATGATGATTTGTTCTATTATTCCTTATTAAAGAGTGGAATCATTATTGGTGGCAGTATCTTTGTGGCAGGGAGATGTCAAGACTGTCCTTCCAGTTCCCCCACATGCTCAGAACATGCTGGGTTCTCCTACCTCACCCCCATCCCCTGCTCCCTCCTCCCAGATCATTTATTTTATTTTTTAAAGTTTATTTATAGTTTAGTAATCTCTACATCTAATGTGGGGCTTGAACTCACAACCCCCAAGATCAAGAGTCATACACTGCTGTAACTGAGCCAGCCAGGTGCATCTCCTCCCAGATCATTTAAAGCTGGTTTGGTCTTAAGGCCAAATCAAGAACCACTTTCTCTGTAACTCCCAGCACATTCCATATTCCAGCCTGGTTTATTGCTTTGTTCTTAATTCCCTGTAACCCATATGTTGGAAATGGAATAATATTCTTTCTCTATCAGGTTTCTGAGAGTCAAGAGCCCAGGAGTACGTAGATGGGGTTGCAGCCAAGCTGTTCAGTGGGGCTACAGTCCCTTGCTGGCTGTTGGCTAGAGGTCTTGGTTCCTTAACGTGTAGTCTTTCCATAGCCTTCCTGAATGTCCACAAAACATCATGCCTGCTTCTTCGATGAGTGATAAGAGAGCTTAAGACAGAAGTCATGGTATTTTATTTAAAAAAAAATATTTATGTATTTGAGAGAGAGAGAGAGAGAGAGAAAGAGAGAGAGAGAGAATGAGTGGGGGAGAGGCAGAGAAAGAGGAGAACAGAGGATCTGATGTGGGCTCTATGCGGACAGTAGAGAGCCCGATGTGGGGCTCGAACTCATGAGCTGTGAGATCATGCTTGAACCCAAGCTGGACACCTGACCAACTGAGCCACCCAGGTGCCCCAGAAGTCATAGTATTTTAATGTAATTTAATTTTTATTTTGTTTTAATTTAATTTAATTTGATTTATTATTATTATTTAAAATTTTAAAAAACATTTTTATTTATTTTTGAGAGACAGAGGCAGAGCACGAGTGGGGGAGGGGCAGAGAGAGAGGGAGACACAGAATCCAAAGCAAGCTCCAGGCTCTGAGCTGTCAGCACAGAGCCTGACGCGGGGCTTGAACTCAGAACCATGAGATCATGACCTGAGCTGAAGACGGACACTTAACCAACTGAGCCACCCAGACACCCCTGATTTATAATTTTCTAAAGCTTATTTATTTATTTTGAGAGACAGTGTGAGCAGGAGAGGGGCAGAGAGAGAGGGAGAGAGGAAATCCCAAGTAGGCTCTTTGCTGTTGGTGCAGAGTCCCCCAGGGGGCTCAATCTACGAACTGTGAGATCATGACCTGAGCCAAAATCAAGAGTCAGATGCTTAGCCGACTGAGCCACCCATGCAACCCAGTCACAGTATTTTAAAACCAAGTATTGGAAGTGACATATCATCACTTTTGCTGTGTGCTGTTGGTCACTTAGACCAACTCTGGTAGAATATGGGAGGACATTATGCAAGGCTGTGGATACAAGGAGGCAGGGTTCATTGGGGGCCATCTTACAGGTTGGCTACCAGAAATAATTGGACTAATTTTGGGGGTCAAGTGGACAAGGTCCTAGTGGTGGCAAATTCCTATGCCAAGGGCACTGGCTGTTTTGTGGGGATTCTTGGGTTTATTCTTTGAAGGCACATAAAGCCCTTCATGTCTCCTTTGGGCTGCATGTAGCCATATAATATTCCTACCCAGCCTGCCCTGAACCTCCAACCTTGAGCATAGGAGCAGAGAACCTAATATTCCTGTAACAAAAAAAAAAAAAAAAAAAAAAAAAATTGGGGGGAGGTGCCTGGGTGGCTTAGTTAGTTGAGAGTCTGATTTCAGCTCAGTTCATGACCTCATGGTTTGTGAGTTCGAGCCCCACATTGGGCTCACTGTTGTCAGTACAGAGCCCGCTTCAGATGCTCTGTCCACCACCCCCCCCCGTCCCTTCCTTGTTCACACTCTTTCTCCAAAATGAATAAACACTAAAAAACATTTTTTTTTCAAAGAACTTGTACATATTCATACAGAGACCTGAAACTTGAACTTCCAGCATATACTTGTAGATACGGCAATATAAGCTCTAGCAGAAAGGGGAAGTTTTGGGGCTAAGGGCTTGGACACCGGGGTCAGGGTCCCTACGCTACCCCTTACTAGGTATCTGACATTAGAAAGTTTCTTCTCTGAGCCTTAGTTTCTTATACTGTAAAATGGGGCTAATAATATGTACTTGATAGTTTTTTTGTTTTTTTTTTTTAATGTGTGTATGGTAGGAGTGGTTAGGATTAACTGAGATAAAGCACAATGTGGCAAGTTCTATTTTCTAAAGGTGGTGACTCCAATATGTGTGGATACATATAACATCCATAGTGCTGTTTTTTTTTAAATGTTTATTTTTGAGAGAGAGCAAGTGGGGGAGGGGCAGAGAGAGAGAGAGAGACAGACAGACAGACAGACAGAGGATCTGAAGTGGGCTCTGCATTGACAGCAGAGAGCCCGATGCGGGACTTGAACCCACAAACCTAAGATCATGACCCGAGCCTAAGTCGGATGATTAACTGACTGAGCCACCCAGGCGCCCTTACAGTGCTCTTCTTACGCTGTGCTAGGGGACGTGGGGTCTAGTTCCCACCTCTTGTAAACTGCACCAATCGATGGAATGAGGCCAACGTGAGGCTACGTGATTTCCAGGGCCAGTTCATAACAGGCATGAAGTTTTCACTATTTTTCTCTCTTGGGTTGCTTGCCCTTTGATCCCTGCCACCACGTTGGGAGGAAGCCCAGGTCACATAAGGAGGCCACATGTGGGTGTTCTGGCTGGCTCTCAGCCAGTAGTCAGCATCCACCGTCAGACATGTGAATGAGCAGCGCTTCAGGTGATCCCAGCCTCCAGCCTACAAGCTTCCAGCTGACGTCCCACAGTCTGGAGCGGAGATGAGCCATCCCTAAACAGGTGCAGTGCCCTGTTTGAATTCCTGGCCCACAGGAAATGTGACAGATAATATGTAATTATTGTTCTAAGCCACAAAATTTTGGAGTAATTTGTTATGTGGCAATAGGTAATAGACATAAGAATCCTCCCAATACAGTGTCTGAAAATAGGTGATCAGTGAATTCTGGGTTATACATTAAAAAAACGTGTGTGCCTCATTATAAGATATTTTCAAAATGCTGGGCCAAAATGTTTTTTTGTTTTTTTGTTTTGTTTTGTTTTTTGTTTTTTCCAAGCAGACTGTGTCTTAATAGGGTTTGGAGGAAGGGACTTTTGGTTTTGTTTTTCCCTGGCTCCTTTCATATACACATTTGCTTAACTCGGAGTATGAAGCATATAAGAGCAGGTTTTTAGCTCTCCATCTGCTGAGCTGTCTCATGAACTTCCAGTCCTGTGCGGGGGTTAGAGCCACAGCTGTTTCTGGATCTGGCTTATCTTTTGGTTCGCTGGTTCATTTAAGCTCTTTCTCAGCATTAATCAATAGGCATTGAGATCGTCCACATTTACTCTTTGCTCTGCCTACAAATGAAAGTTAGAATCATATGCACTTTTTTGGGGATATTTTTGTACTTTTAAATGCCTAACCTCAATTTACCAGGCCGAGGTAGCCTCAGGGGAAAAGGAGGGCCCAGGTTAAAGAGCCACTGTCCCACAAACCCTGGCAGCTTTCCAGATTCCAGAGTGCTGCCTCTTTGTCCTCCCTCCAAGAGTCAGAAGGTAACACAGAAAAAGATCTGCGTGCCTGTGTGCCTGTGTGTGTAAATGCGTGTGTGTGCGCGTGTGTGTGTACGTGTACACGTGTGTGTGTGTGTGTGTGTGTGTGTGTGTGTGTGTGTAGGTAGGTGGAGTAGTCAGTCAGAAGGCTGTGTGGCCTCCTTTAAGGTCCTGGTGCACCCTGTCTTGGATCCCTGTCCTGTGATGGTGTCCCAGGGTGCTGAGCCCAGTGCTTGTATGTAGTAGTAAAGACTGGGCAAGAGGAACTTTGTGTGGCCAGGTTTCTGGCCCTGCCTGTTTTGTTTTATTGTGGTAAAATAAAATATACACAACATAAAAGTTCCCATTTTAGGGGCACCTGGGTGGATCAGTCGGTTAAGCGTCCGACTCTAGGTTTTGGCCTCAGGTCATGATCTCACTGTTTTGTGAGTTGGAGACACGCGTCAGGATCTGCGCTGGCAGCTTGAAGCCTGCTTGGGATTCTTTCTCGCTCTCTCTGCCCCTCCCCCCACTTGCACTGTTTCTGTCTCTCTCAAAATAAATGAAAATTTTTAAAAAAGTTGTCATTTTAACCATTTTTTTAAATGTTTGTTTTTGAAAGAGAGATAGAGTGTGAGCAAGGGAGGGGCAGAGAGAGAGGGACACACAGAATCCGAAGCAGGCTCCAGGCTCTGAGTTGTTGGCACAGAGCCCCACGTGGGGCTCAAACTCGGAATGGCAAGATCATGACCTGAGCCGAAGTCAGAAGATTAACCGACTGAGCCACCCAGGTGCCCTACCATTTTAACCATTTTTAAGTGTACAATTTCAGTGGGATTAAACACCTTCACACTGTTGTGCAGCTGTCTCCACTATTTTTTCTACAGAACTTTTTCATCATCCCCAATTAAAACTTTCTTCATTGAATAATAACTCCACATTCCTC
Source organism: Panthera uncia (assembly GCF_023721935.1). Taxonomy (NCBI): domain Eukaryota; kingdom Metazoa; phylum Chordata; class Mammalia; order Carnivora; family Felidae; genus Panthera; species Panthera uncia. Next base: position 76,239,564 of record NC_064816.1, read on the forward strand.
TCTTCCTCCAGCCCCTGGTAATCACTATTCTACTTCTTGTGTCCGTGAATGGGAATATTCCCCATATTGTGGAATCAGACTTTATTCTTTTGTGTCTGACTTATTTCACTTAGCATAATGTTTCCAAGTTTCATCCACACAGTAGCGTATATCAAAATTTCATTCCTTTTTAAGGCTGAATAATATTCCCTTCTAGGTATAGATCTCATTTTATTTATCCATTCATCTGCTGATGGACATCTGGGGTGTAAGCTATTGTGAATAATACTGTGGTGAGCTTTGGAGTAAAAATACCTCTTTGAGTCTCTGTTTTCAATTCTTTTGGGTATTTATCTAGAATTGCTGGATCATATGATAATTCTAGGGTCCAGAGACCTGACCATGGGTCCTGTTGTGTCTAAAGATCTATTTGCTAATGGAATACAACAGGGGGCTCTTCTATTATCTCGGCATCCTGAGGGGCTATGCAAATTAGGCTCCCAGTGATCTACTGATGTAATGGCACCTTGTTCCCATTGGTTCCCATTGGGCATTTACTTTGTGTGAGTTTCTGGGCTGAGCATAGTGTCTCTTGTACTACTCTATGAGGTAGATTTGATTATTATCACTGTTGTACAGATTATGAAACTGAGGCATGGAGATGTTTTATAATTAGTCCAAAGGTACACGTGATTGCAAGTTCTGGGCTAGGATTTGAACCCAGGCAGCATCAGCACAGCTGGGTGGCTCAGTCACTTAACTCAGAGTTAAGTATCTAACTCTCAATTAGTGTCTAACTCTTGATAACTAAGGTCATGATCTCACTGTTCTGGGATTGAGCTCAGCATTGGGCTCTGGTCTGACAGTGTGGAGCCTACTTGGGATTCTCTCTCTCCCTCTCCCTCTGCCCCTCCCCCACTTGTTCTCTTTCTCTCAAAATAAATAAATAAAGTTAAAAAAAAAAAAAGAATGAACCCAGATAGTATTGTGTGAGATCTCTTGTGTTCAACCTTTACACATTTCTGCCTCTCCAAATAGAGTGGCCATTAAATCAGTCAGCAAGGATTGTATGTATTTATCTAGGAGAAAGCAGCAGCTTATGTGGGATAATCATGGTGAAAATTAAAGATAAGTAAAAAACAAAACTAACATTAGGCGCCTCAGTGGTTTAAGAGGATCTCTGTTGGGCTCTCCCTTCCATATTTATGTTAATTTTTTCTTAGCCTATAAGGTATATGAGGGGACTTGTATATGGCACAGAGGAAGTAGTTCTATTTTTGCAAGCATAAATCCTTGATTTTATGACGTTTTTAAGGTAACCCAGTGGACCTACAAATAATGCACTAAAGAGTGTTGAAATTTGCAATGAAGTATACCACAAGATGGCAGTACAAGTCAATTAAAAAAAATCCAACTGCTTTCTAAGTCTGTACAGTAAATTAAGCTCTAGGAAAGCAACTTCATCATTTTTGACATGATCAGGGCAACTGTATTTCATTCCAAATGGGTTTTAATCACCTAGAAGAGAATTCACAAGCTTTTTAAAATCAAGAGACCTGAAAAGTGTAAAGGCTTTGATAAGGAAAGCTGCTTCTAAAATTTTAGAAATTCCTGCTTTGGAGGAAGCTAAAGTTTTAAGTAAACGTTTTGACTCCAGAAACTGTTGGCAAGATAATGTCACATTCACATACTTCCAGGAACCTTACCGTTCGCCATCATGGCTTGGCCAAAGATCAGCCTTTAGTCCATAACTGCAAACACATTTGCCAAATTGGTCCTTAAGAAAAGTTCCTTTCAGTTAATGCCAGAGGAAAGGACAGTATTTAAGTAATTCTGGAAACTAGGATTGAACCACAGGTTGGTCTGACATCTGAGACCTGGGGCCTGTTGACTTATGGTTGAAATAATGAAACAGATATCACCCAGTAGAAGGGAATTCCCATTCATTCATTCATTCATTCATTTATTGTAGGCTTCACACCTAGCGCAGAGCCCAATGTTGAGCTTGAACTCACGACCCTGAGATCAAGACCTGAGCTGAGATCAAGAGCCGGACACTTAGCTGACTGAGCCACCAAGGCACCTCCAGCTTTTTAAGAGAGCGAGTGGCAGGAAGTAAGGTAAACCCATTTCTTCATCTCAATTTACCAAGGATTGGCTATCATAGGATCAATTTTAATGATCTAACTGGTATACTACATTGGAGAGAGAATTAATGTTTTATTTCAGAGAAGGCAGTACATTTGTGCCTTGATGCTAAATGTTCTCAAAATGAAAAACTGACTTAGAAATGCATTTTCTTTTTTTCTTTTTAGCTATCATATGCAAACTATTAGTCTCTTCTAGAAGGATCACAGGGAACTAGCACTGAAGAAATGAAATCCAGCTAATCCCTCCAAGAAATTGAAGTTTCAGGACATGACTTTTGAAAGGCAAATGCATGCTGACTCCTGCCCACAGACCAAGAGCCAAAGTGTATCTGAAAGCCATTGTCAAAATAAGGAGTGAGGACATCTGTGGTGAAGACCATCCTCTGTGATCTTTTTTTTCTTTTAAAGATTTATTTAATTTTTAGAGAGAGAGATCAGAGTGTGAGCAGGGAAGGGGCAGAGAGAGAGGGAGACACAGAATCTGAAGCAGGCTCCTGGCTCTGAGCTGTCAGCACAGAGACCCATGTGGAGCTTGAACCCACGAACCATGAGATCATGACCTGAACCAAAGTTGGACGCTTAACTGACTGAGCCACCCAGGCACCCCTAAATTATTTATTTATTTTAAGTAATCTCTGCACTCAGCATGGGGCTTGAACTCATTACCCTGAAATCAAGAGTCACAGCTTCCTCTGACTGAGCCAGCCAGGCTCCCCTATCCTCTGTGGTCTTATGGGCAAATCATTTAGCCTCTCTGAGCCTCACATACCTCCTTTGTTAAATGGGCATGATAATACCTTAGAGGGGTGTTGTGAAGGCAAATAAGACAATGGACGTGAAAGCACTTGTAAGCTATATGGTGCTATCCAAACATTGGCTATTATTGCTGTTACCACATCAGCCCACCCAACCTCATTGTCACCTCTACCCCTCAACACCCTTCTAATAATAATTTTGGATTTCCATCTCTCTAACCTCCTCCTCATCCTCCTCGTCCTCCTCGTCCTCCTTGTCCTCCTTGTCCTCCTCTTATTCCTGTCTCAGGAACCAACTTCCCTTTTCAGTAGCTCTCTTCATCTTCCACATTCAATCTAACAAGTCTTATATCCCCCAAACACCTGTCTGCAGTAGATACTGTGAGATGCCCCCAGGGCCCCCCTCTTCAGAACTAGGCCTTATTCCCACAGCTGCTGGATGGGTTGCCACCTCACAGCCCTCTGCCCTCTCTGGAAACTGCCCTCAGCTGAAGAGACCCACCACACCCAAGGTTACACCCCTTTCTGGGGGTAAGCACCCACATACAGTGACCGATGCTTGAGGCCCGGACTCCACGTAACGCAGGACAACCCTGAAAAGCCATCCCAGCATCTGCACTCCCTGCAGGTCAGCCGGGGTCTCCGTGAGCCTACTTGCCTCATCCCAGCCCGCCTTCTCGTGCCCACCTGCTGCTGCCTCCCTTTCGCAGGTGCTGATCCTGAGAACCCTGCACAATACACTTCTTTCACCCTGATCTTTCCCGGTTGACGTCCCAGGAAACCCAATCTACAGCACCATCCTCAATTTATTCACCTCCTTCCATCTCCACTCTGTTCTGGTTTCAGCCAGCACCTTCCCTCAACAGCCTCCCTCCTAGCTCCCTGCCTCTGCTCTCAACCTTTTTTTGTTTTTAATAATCTCTACACCCAACGTGGGGCTTGAACTCACAACCCAGAGATCAAGAGTCCCATGCTTTATAGACTGAGCTAGCCAGGCACCCCTGCTCCTGACCTTCCTGACCCTCCCTTTTCCTCACAATTGTCAGTTATCTTAAAATATTCAATGACTTTTATTTTATTTCATTAGATAATATTTGATACAAAAATATGACATATACATAATTTAGGAAACCATGAGGAAAATGAACCTATGAACCCTTCACTCCATTAAGATCTGGATCTGTTAAAGCTGCCTGTATGCCTTTCCTTGATTATAATCCTTCCCTACTCTCCATGAGTAACCACAATCTTTTTTCTTTTTTTTTAAGTAAGCTCTACGCTCAACGTGGGGCTTGAACTCGCCACCCCAGATCAAGAGTCGCATGCTCTACCAACTGAGCCAGCCAGGTGAGCCAAGTAACCACAATACTGTGATTTGTTTTTATTATTCCTATGCTTATACCTTTATAGTACTACAATATAGGTATTTATTTCTAAATAACATATAGTTTAGTGTTGCTCCTTTTTATATTTATAAAAATGGAGCCACAGTGTGTGTGCTGCAACTTGTTTTTTCCCCTTTCAACATTATGTATCTAATCTAATCTAATCTAATCTAATCATTCACGTAGATGTTTATGAATTTGGTTATTCATTTCCCTGTTTATAGTAATAGTAAATTAATCAATTAACTGAAAAATAAATTTTGAATAATTCACTCTTTATCTATTCTCTGTTGATGAATATTTGTGTTTTGCATTTTAGTACCTGCTTTGTTTGTTTGTTTGCTTGTTTGTTTTTGGTTATGTGCAATATTTTCTCCAGCATATATAGCTAGGAAGAGAATGAATGAGTTTAGTATATACAAATGTCCAGTTTTACAAGAAAACGCCAAGTTGTTTTTCAAAGTGATTATACCAGATTTTACTCTCACCAATAAATAGTATAAGAACTCTCACTGCTGCACAGCCGGGCTAACAGTTCTGTCAGACTTGTGATTTATGCCAATAAAATGAGCATTATCATTTGCAATTAATTTACATTTTTTGATTACTACTGAATATCTTGTCATGCTTGCCATTTGTGTGTGTGTTTTGAGAGAGAGAGAGAAAGACAGAGCATGAGCAGGGGAGGGGTAGAGAGAGAGGGAGACACAATCTGAAGCAGGCTCCAGGCTCTGAGCTGTCAGCACAGAGCTCAACGCGGGGCTTGAACTCACAGACTGTGAGATCATGACCTGAGCTGAAGTTGGAGGCTCAACTGAGCCACCCAGGCACCCCTGAAGATTTTGTTTTCAAGTAATCTCTACACCCACCATGGGGCTGAAACTCACAACCCTGGGGTTAAGAGTCACGATCCACCAACTGAGTTATCCAGGACCCCTGTGTTTTCTTTTTTGTTAAATTCCTATACATATCTTTTGCTCATTATTTTTGTTTTGGCTTTTAGGAAATTGATTTTTAAGATTTCTCTATGTATTCTGTATTGTTAACCTTTACCAGTAATATATTTAACAAACATCTTCTCCCAATTCATGGCTTTTAGTTTTCTTTGTGGAATATTTTGTTGAACAGAAGCCTTTATTTCAGTCTAGTGGAGTTTACAATGATTTCCTTTATGTTTTCTTGTGTTTTGTTCAATAAATCCTTCCCATTTCTGAGATCATCCATATTTTCTCTTAAAAGTTAAAATTTTGCCTTTCACTGTTAAGTCCTTAATTCATCTGGAGATTTTTGCGTACAGTGCGAATCAGATGTGTAATTTCCTTTTTTTTTTCTTTTTTTTAAATGTTTATTTATTTTGAGAGAGGGGAAGAGAGACAATCCCGGGCAGGCTCTACACTGTCAGTACAGAGTCCGATGTGGGGCTCGATCCCATGAATGGTGAGATCGTGACTCGAGTTGAAATCAAGTCAGACGCTTAACTTACTGAGCCACCCAGGCACCCCTAATTTCCTTTTTTTTTCAGGTGGATAGCTGAAGCACTGTGACTGTAACCCTATTTGCAAACTAAGAAGCTGGACTGCCATGGTCTATGGATACCGGCAGAACACATGAGACTCCTAGTCAGAGACAAAGGACTTCATCACCCACAGCCCCGGCAAGCAGCGTGTCAGCATTGGTTCCCTTTGTCCCATTCCCAGAGGGCTATGAGAAGAGGGCTGGATAATACCTGCATTGCAGGAGAGGAACCCTGAGCCTTAGAGAACCTGAATCTTTTATAATTGGGCAATAAATTATAAATTTATTTATAGTCAGGCAAACCTGACTTTGCCTTACAGGGAGTTACTATCTTTATTAAGGAACAGTAAACAAATCTACCTTTTGTTCTGGAGGGAGGCCTTATCTCTGTCTTCCCAGGCTGTTTGCTATACTAAGAATCTTGAAAAGACAGCCTGGAATAAAGGCAGTTAGTGTCTCTGCTCACAAGATGTGCAGAAACATGAGTCTCAAGTAGAATCATCTCCCAACAACAACCAAATGTTCTAGCACCATTTACTCCCTAATATATACTTTTCCAACCAAGTTATTGTGCTATCTCTTCTGATATTAATTTTCTTTTTTTTTCAACTTTTTTTTTTTTTTTTTTTTAATTTTTGGGACAGAGAGAGACAGAGCATGAACGGGGGAGGGTCAGAGAGAGAGGGAAACACAGAATCCGAAACAGGCTCCAGGCTCCGAGCCATCAGCCCAGAGCCTGACGCGGGGCTCGAACTCACAGACCGCGAGATCGTGACCTGGCTGAAGTCGGACGCTTAACCGACTGCGCCACCCAGGCGCCCCTCTTCTGATATTAATTTTCAAAAAAATACATTCATATACTTCTAGGCTTTGTATTTTGCTTCATTGGTGTGTCTATCTTAATTATCATAGTTTTATAATAAATAAATATCTGATTGAGCAAGCCTTTCCACCTTGTTCTTTTTCAGAAGCATCATGGCTATTTTTGGCATTTGGTACGTCCACAAAAATTTATATCTATATCTGTATGTATGTATGTATGTATGTATATATCATCTATCTATCTATCTATCTATCATCTATCTATCTATCTACATATATATGCTTATTTTAAGTAGGCTGCATGTCCAATGTGGGTCTTGAACTCACAACCCTGAGACCAAGAGTTGCATGCTCTACTGGTTGAGTCAGCCATGTACCTCATGCCTCCACAAAAATTGGGAATCAGCCAAATTCCTTAGCTCTGATGGAATTTTGGTGGGCATTTCTTGATTGTACAATTTGAGGAGAATCAGATCTTAATGATATTGAATTTTCCTATCAGTGAATATAGTGTATTTCTATATTTTTAAAGATCTTTAAAGTCTTAAAAAATTTTTTTTAAATGTTTATTTATTTTGACAGAGAGGGAGACAGAGTGCGAGTAGGGGAGGGGCAGAGAGAGAGACACACACAGAATCCGAAACAGGAGCCAGGCTCTGAACTGTCAGCACAAGCCCGACACGGGTCTCAAACTCAAGAGCTGTGAGATGAACCTAGCTTAAGTCGACGCTCAACTGACTGAGCCACCCAGGTGCCCCAATTGTTAAAGGCTTTCAATGAAGTTTTCTAATTTTCTCCCTTTAGATTCTATTCACATTTTGCTAGAGGTATTTCTAGGTATCATGATTTTTGTTGCTATTGTTAAAGATATTTTTTGAAATTATGTTTTCTAATTGCTTGCTGCTATGCTAGAGAAATGCAACTTTAATACATTGATTTTAAATCTAGCCATCTTGTTACTTTGTTACAGATTCTAATAATTTTTATTTGTAGCTTTGGTTTGTTTTTTATGAGGGCAATTATATATCACTTCTTGGCCTTTAGCACGATCAAGTGTAGTATCTGTTCTTATCAGTTTAGTATAAGGGTAATTACAATCCTAAAATGGTGACAGTTTTGTTTTTCTCTTCAAATTCTTAATCTTTTATGTCTTTCTGTTGTTTTACTGTGTTGCCTTCAGTAATGTGGACAGATTTACTGATGGGGGGCTTATTTGTCTTGTCCTTCATTTTAAAGGGACTACTTTTAATATGACACAATTATAAGTAAAAATATATTGTGTGGTAGAAATTGTTTCTTAGGAATATTGTCCTTACTCCTAGTTTGTAAACAGTTCTTGTTATTGTAGATGACTTTAAGTTTTATCAAATGATTTTTTTTTGTATTTATCAGGCAATCATACGGCTTTTATCTTTTAGCCTCTTAATGTGGTGACTTTTGCTTGAATGTATTTCAGAATGATGTTTGTATCAGGATTCAGTTGGCCTGTACTGTTCCTTTTTCTTTCTTTCCTTTTTTTAACTTCTTAAAAAGTTTAGGGGCGCCTGGGTGGTTCAGTCGGTTGAGCGTCTGACTTCGGCTCAGGTCACCATCTCGCGGTCCGTGAGTTCGAGCCCCGCCTCGGGCTCTGGGCTGATGGCTCAGAGCCTGGAGCCTGCTTCCGATTCTGTGTCTCCCTCTCTCTCTGCCCCTCCCCCATTCATGCTCTGTCTCTCTCTGTCTCAAAAATTAAAAAAAAAAAAAAAAAAGTTAAAAAAAAATTAAAAAAAAAAAGTTTATTTATTTGAGAGAGAGAGAGAGAGTGAGCACACCCATGAGTGAGGGAGAGCCAGAGAAAGAGAGAGAGAGAGAATCCAGAGCCTGATGTGGGGCTTGAGCTCATGAACCATGAGATCATGCACGACCTGAGCTGAAAACAAGAGTCGGACAATTAACCAACTGAGCCACCCAAGTGCCCCACAACCTTAGAATTTTAATATTTTGTGGGTGAATTGAAACTTTCATTATCATGTGGGGATTGTTTGGATTGCTAAAAATATTTTGTATTGTTTATATTTGGTCTGCTATTAATATAGCTTTTTTTTGGCTAATATTTGCCTAGGATATATTTTTCTATTCTTTTATTTTCAATTTTTCTGTGTCCTCATGGGTTTTTAAAAATCCGATCTCACAATCTCCTTGACAAATTTAATCTATTTTTATTTATTTTGTTTTCTAATTTAGTTTTATTTCTTCTGTCTTACATTGGGCCTTTTATTTGTTCTCCTTTTCCTACACTTTTCTCTCTCTCTCTCTCATTCTCTCTCTTTTTTTTTTTTTTTTTTAGCTTTGAGGCATTTGATCATAAAAAGCTGGCACTTGTATACATAAACTAACAAGAACTTAAAATTCACCACACATTTACTTCATTTTTAGCATGACTTTCTAGTAAATCTTTAGCTTTGTTGATTTGGGCTGCTATATAAGGAGATCCTTCCTTGTCTGGGTTATTTAAAAGCATAATTTATTGAGGAGCATCTCTGGTTTTTCCTTTATGGCAGTAGGGCTTATGGCTAGTAAGTGTTAGTGCTGCCTCTCACTTTGGCATTTGGGGTCCAAAGCCCAAACCCCTAGAATAGCCACCACCGAAGGCAGATTTTGGAGGACTTTGAAAAATTTGTTTTACTGAGGCTCCATGTTTCATGGGTTGCAAAATAGCCTGTAAATCTTGCAGCAGCAATGGTCAGTCTGTTACCACTGTATTGGCCATAGCTTTGGCTCAGTTCCTCAGCCTCCATGGAGAACGTGTTTCATCCACCCCAAAGACAGCAGCCGCCAATTCCATGCCTCTACCAGACAGTGACATGGCCACCACCCCCTGATTTCTTTTTATTTTTAAAATGCTTATTTATTTATTTTGAGAGAGGGAGAGAGTGCACATGAGCGAGCAGGGGAGGGGCAGAGAGAGAGGGTGAGAGAGAATCCCAAGCAGGCTCTGTGTTGTCGGTGCAGAACCTGACACGGGGCTTGATCCCACAACCCTGAGATCATGACTTGAGCGAAAATGAAGAATTGGATGCTCAACCGACTGAGCCACCCAGGCGCCCCACCCCCTTTGTTTTGTTATTCCACCTCCCCTCATTGTTTTGAAACTATATCTTCTATTGTTCACTTTAAAATTTATCATTTATGTTGAACTTTAAAAATTTTATTACTATTATATTTTTAGTTTTTTAGAGAGAGAGAGAGAGAGAGAGAGAGTGAGAGTAGGGGAGAGGGGCAGAGGGAGAGATCGAGAGCATCTTAAGCAAGTCCACGCTCACCACGTAGCCTGACATGGGGCTTGATCCCACAACCTTGGGATCATGACCTGAGCCAGTAAGAGTTGGAATGCTCAACTGACTGAGCTATCCAGGCGCCCCTATATTGAACTTGTTTTTTGAACTTAAAAAAAAATGTTTACTTATTTATTTTTGAGAGAGAGAGAGAGAGAACACAAGCAGGGGAGGGGCAGAGAGAGAGGGAGACACGGAATGTGAAGCAGGCTCCAGGCTCCAAGCTGTCAGCACAGAGCCCGACACAGGGCTCGAATCCATGAACCGTGAGATCATGACCTGAGCCAAAGTTGGACCCTTAACTGACTGAGCCATCCAGATGCCCCCATATTGAACTTTTTAAAGCAGCATAGAGGGTAGTAAAATAAATTAATTGTAGAATCATGTTATCTGGGTTTGAACCCAGCCCTTTGCTACTAACTGTATGACCGTGGGTAAATTATTTAAAACCCTCTGTGCCATAGTCTCTTCATCTGTAAACTGAGGATAACAACAGTATCTCACTCATAAGGCTGTTGTGAACATTAAATGAGTTGTTACATATACCTGGCACATTATAAATAATCAATTGCTAGTTATTACTATCATTAATCTATATCTTAACTCTGTTCCCAATTAACATAAATTCCTTAAACTCTGGTCATCTCATTGCAATTGACATGGTATTGTTATGCATATCCATAAAATAAGACAACTACTTTATTACTTTTTATTAATTTATTATTAATTTATTTTGAGAGGGGGTGAGCACTTGCATAACCAGGGAAGGGCAGAGAGAGGGAGAGACAGAATATTAGTTGTCTTATTTTAATTCCACACATTAGATGTTTGTACAATGTTTGTTTAGCTATACCAACATGTGTACCAAATTCTCTACTCCTTAGTCTTTTTTGCATCTCAAACCTTACTTCTTGGCTCATTTTCAGAAATTCTTTCTGTGTAGGTTTCTTGCTGGTAATCCCCTTAGTTTTATTCATCTCAAAATGACTTTATTTCACTTTTGGTCTTAATAAAGACTTTGCTGAAACACAATTTTATTCTGTTTTTAGTTTTAAATTTTTATTTTTTTAAGTAGGCTCTACACCCAGTGCACAGCCCAACACAGGGCTTGAACTTGCAAGACCTGAGCTGAGACCACAAGTTGGATGCTTAACCAACTGAGCCACCTAGGCACCCCTGAAACACAAGTTTAGACTGGTAGTTATTTTACTTTGGCCCTTTGGATACATGTGCTAAGGTCTCTTCTATTTATTATCAGGCTAGAAATCATTCCTTTATGGGTGGTATGTCATTTCTCTCCAGTTACTTTCATGGTAGGTCCTCTTTCTTTGGTAGACCAAAGAAACCAAAGACCAAAGACACTTTACTGTCATATTTGAATATACTTTTTATTTGTCTTGCTTGATATCTATTGTGCTTCCTATATGTGTGGATTTATACCCTTCATTGTTTGTGGAAAAAATTTTAGCCAATTTCTATTCAAATACTGTCTTTCCCTTATTCTATTTCTCCTACTGGAACTCTGATTAGACATATATATCTTCTCTATAGCTGAACTTCTTTTCATTTTCCAATCTTTTGGCTTCCTGTATTTCATTCTGGGTAATTTCTTTAGATCTATCTTCTAGTTGACAACCTCTCTCTTTAGTTATACCTAATGTATATTTAAATGACACATTTTAAATTTCAATGATTTTTTAAAAAATGTTTATTTATTTTGAGAGAGAAAGAGAGAGAGAGAGCAAGCAGGGGAGGGGTATAGAGAGAGGGAGAAACAGAGAATCCCAAGCACTGTCAGCGCAGAGCCTGATGTGGGGTGTGAACTTATGAACCATGAGATCATGACCTGAGCCGAAATCGAGTCAGTCACTCAACCAACTGAGCCACCCAGGTGCCAAATTTCAATGATTACCTTTTTCAATTCTAAGAAAATTTTTTTTCTTCAAGTATACCTGGTTGGTTATATCTACTGGCTTCTCCATATTGTTCATGTTTTAGATACCATCATTATTTCTTTTACATATAAAACATGATTTTATATTCCATACGTAGTAATTGCAATATCTAAAATCTGTGGGGCAATAAATGTATTCTTAATGATTTCTGAGGATTCTCTCTCATCACTTATTTTTATGGTTAGTAATTAAAATATTGTGAACACATTGTTGAGCTTAATTGGTGAGATCTACGTTAATAAAGACACTTTCCTTCAGAAAAGATGTGTATTTGAATCTGCCAGCTACCTGGGCTCTGGCAAGCTCTTTAATTTCTTGGTTTGATGTTTCTTTGACCATACAAAGAGTGTAAGATTGAATTCCAGACTTGGGGGTGGGGGCATATCCATGGCTTAAAATTTTCAGAGGGTAATGATGCTTCTTTTTCTTTCTCCCCCTGACGTCTCCCACCAACTCCATCTAGATTGAATGTGGAGACAGAATTCTTGACAAGGCTTCTTTTGTTTGCTAGCATGAACATTTTTCCTGGACCACCCTTGTAGAAGGTTGAAGGTTGCGGCCATTTTCAAGTGTCCTGCTTTAGGGTGGGACTCTCAAATTTAACTCATCCACTTGGGCCACTCATCCAGTGGCCCAAGGCTCAGCCTCCTACTCTGTCTTGTGATAAATGCATTTGCCTTCAAGCAATCCCCAGTTTCTGCATTTGCTTACACTTCATGCTCCGTTTTCAGTTTATTCTTCTTCTTTAATGCCTTTGGGATTTCTCTTACTTTCTTGCAAGCTAAGCTGTGTATTAAAAATAAGCTTATTGTAATTTATCCAAGACCTGGGAGTATCGTGTAAGTAAGGCGTTTCAGAGTATCTAGTTTATACTGCTAGAAGCAGAAGCTGAGTAATCCTTAAAATAATAAAATAGCTTGCATCAGCCTCCCTGAAGACCCTCAAATGGCTTTTCTCACACTTAAAAACAGTATCAACCATCCTGGCCCACCTCATCCTTGGCTGAGCTCACGTCACTGGCCTCTGCTGCTTCGCTCCTCCTCAAGCACGGTGACCTTATTCCTGCCCTAGAGCCTTTACACTGTGGCTCCCCCTGTGTGGCATGTGATCTTCCCCCTTCCTTCACTTGGCTGTCTGATTCTCATTCAGATCTCGCTTTAAGTGCTGCCTTTCTTGATCAGCTTCCCCATTTCTCCCCCACATCACCACATTTTAATACTCTCAAGGGCATCGATTCTTAGCTGTATTTTCCTGCTTATGGTCTCTTTTCTTACTAGAACAGAAGACCTCTTATGAGAGCAGGGACCTTTTTTGTCTGGTTTACCACTATCGCCTCAGGCTTTAGAACAGTTCCTGGCACATAGTAGGGATTCACTACATATTTGGTGAAGGACTAGAACTGAGTATTGGCTGTTTATTCTCTTTAGACGGGACCTGGGTTTTCTAGTGCCCCATCACCTCCTATTATCTCCCTAACCCAGCTTGCTTTGCTTTGTCAGTTTATTTATCTACCTGGCCCCTGTAGGCATCTGAATTTTCAATCCCTGCTCATAAATGTTACTCTAATTATCTTCAGCATTTTGAAAGAGGCTGTATTTTATGTTTCATTTCATCCTTCGATGTCTTGCATGTGGTAGGAGGGCAAGGAATTAACATTCATTGAATATCTCTTACCTGTCAAGCATAATAACACTATAATTTATGTCCTCACAACACTATGGGGCCAGGTATTATTGGGTCCATTTTTTTTAAAGTTTTTTTTAATGTTTATTTTTGAGAAAGAGAGAGCGTGAGCAGGGGAGGGGCAGAGAGAAACGGAGACACAGAATCTGAAGCAGGCTCCAGGCTCTGAGCTGACAGCACAGAGCCTGGCACAGGGCTCGAACTCATGAATTGTGAGATTGTAACCTGAGCCGAAGTCAGAAACTTAACCGACTGAGCCACCCAGGGGCCCCTGGGTCTTTTTTTTTTTTTTAATGCTTATTAAAGAGAGAGAGGGAAAGAGAGAGAGAGGAAGAGAGAGAATCCCAAGCAGGCTCCATGCTGTCAGCACAGAGCCTGACTCACGGCTAGATCCCATGAACTGTGAGATCATGACCTGAGCTGAAATCAAGAGTCAGAAGCTCAACCAACTGAGCCACCCAGGCGCCCCATATTTCTGTCCCCATATTTTATAGATAAGGTCACTAAGGCTTAGAGGTGTTCAGAACCATATAGTAAGTGAAAGATCTGGCATTGGAACTCACCTAGACAGCACACACTCAATATGAACAGTTGCAAAAGGGTTGCTCATGTCTGAGAAATCAATTTGCAAAGTGGAGACTGAGCAATTAATTGGATATTTCAGGTCACGTTTTACTTGAATAGTCTGGCTATTCAAATCAAATAGTCTGATTTCACTCCACTGAGTATATGAAGATTTAGCTTGATCTATGTCCATATTGGCTGGAAGAGGTTTGGAGATGTTAATCATGCCTTCTACACGAGAGTCCTGGATACCTAATAAATGTCTGCTGTTGGTGAATATTATGGAATCTGACAGAAAGGAGATTTCCTGAGGATACCGATTTTGGTCAAATCCTAACTTGCTGCTGGATCACTGGACAAAGACACTGAGTGGACTGAGCGTGTGCCACATCACCAAGCCATCTTCTAAATAACAAAATCTTATTTTTATTTTTATTTTTTACAGAAATTCAGATATTCCAACAAATTTCTTTACATTTCCTGGACCTTAAAAAAATTACACACAACTTTTTGGACGCAATACAACAGAACAGAATGAGAAAGGGAGTCACTTTTTTTTTAAAAAAGATAAAAACATACTTCTTATACTTAACACTTAGTGATTTACATGTGTATTACCTATGTACAAATGGTACATCATCAATGACCCATCTTCAGAGCACTGTGGTATGCTAAATTACACTTAGGTTTCATGGAAAAAAATTTTTGAAAAACATTTGTGTGTGGATAGGAAGCACTTTTTCATTTTCATAAACACCACTTCTAGTGATGCAGGACTCCCAATGGAATCTGTAATTTACATGGATTAGAGAAAACCAACACCTTCTAATTTTATTGTAGATAGAGAGGTACCTCCCTTTAACTAAAAGATGAATTCTTGAAAAGTTGTGTGTAATTAAATTTAGTAAGTAGGGTGCTTTGAATGCAGTGGGAGAGCTTCTATTTAATGCAACAAGTAACTCCCAGAATGACTAACACTTTAGAGATAATAAGTATTCCCTTAATTTGGTTCTTTAGAAAATCCATAGCTTCGTGATTTGGGGCTCACTCATTTGAGCATACTTGTAATATACTCTTGGCCATTTAGAACATAATCTCCTTCATGGTGTAAAGATAGCTACTACTAGAAACATTTGGCAAGAATGAGAGTGTTGTCTTAATAGAGACAGGGTACGAGACATCGACTCTGATCTGTATCACTTCTTGTCTTACCCTCCGTCTGGTATTCCAGTGATGGATGCTAATTTGATCTTAATTTTGAGTCTAAAAATGAAGGCATTCTACACGTCCATGTTTTCTGCTCACGTACAGAACGTGGTTTAGTTCACACCAATTACCCCCTGCATATACATTTTAGCTCGTGTTCATTCTCAAGCAGTTGGCCAGGTCAATATTACATATTTTTCTGTTGTTGCATATTGGCAGGATTTGTGATGAGGGTGATAGTGGGGGAAGCCCGGGAGCAAAAGATTGCTGAAGACAAGTGACCAGTTATAACTATTTCCAAATGTCAACCGACAAAAAGAAATCTGAGCATTCTTGAAAAAACCAGCATTAGTAAACAAATAGGCAACTTACTCCTACCAAGTTTCTTGACCTGTATAAGTATATATTCATTTATTTCTAAGGCTATTAAATTATTATTTATTTTGTTAGTACCACTTACTATAATTTAGAAATAGGTTTAATGGAATGATTTTTTTTTCAAAACAAAAACAAGTACCTATTAGTAAGGGTAAAAAGGATATGGATTTCTGATGACATGTATGGCAAAGAAATAGAAAAAAAAAGGAGGGATTTTAGATGCCTTCTTATGAAGTATATTCAATTCCTATGCATATACTAGGGAGAATTAGAAAAAGGTATTTATTTGATAGCAGCCTATATATTACATGTGAGCATCCAAGGTGAAAATGAGCTTTCTATATTTTTCAGAGTTCCTTGATACTGTTTCCTGGAAGATAGGGATATCTATGTTGCTTGGGAACTTATGATGTTAAGATGTACTTCCTGTAATATACATCTCGATGCAGTTATAGTATATGTCAAAAACACTTTCTCATTAATAACTTGTACAGACAGATTAAACTGAACACAGACTCTGTAAAAAGCTTGAAGTGTTACATCTCTTAACCGAGTAGTTGTAACTAATTACACAGTGAAAGAAACACATGGCAGAGATGGGGAACCAAAGATCATGTGAAAACACGCAGAGGCATTTTCTAAGATGCTTCCTCCATGAATGATGCTTGATAAGCCTCTTGGCTATTGAGATAGGAATAATTTAGGATTGACTGCCTTTTTTCAAATAAGGTTGAAAGATTAAAGCTTTTTGTTTTCCGTTGGATTAAAAAAGGACAGTTTACAAACCTTGGTACATATATATTTTACATGTTAATTCTAGCACATTTATACTCCTCTTCCTTAAAATATTTCCTGAATGTGATTTCTCATGAATGCGGTCTGATCTTATTCAGTGATAGTTTCCAATGAGCTGGTGTTTAATCCATTATCACATCTCCTTCCAGAAAATCACTCCCATCTCTGCCAGTCCAGATTTAGAAACTGCTTTGACAAGTAGATGGTTCACTCTTGTCCAGATCCGTCTCTGTACTCTGATTTCTCCCAAGAGTCTTCCTTCTTGATGTTGATGTACAAAAGCTCTTATTCGATTTGTTTAGCTGTTACTTGATTTGTTTTGTGCTCATTCTAGAGAATATTGGCTTAGCAGAACTGCAGAAAGGGGCAGGGGGGCAGGGGAGGAGAAAGAAAAAGAGAGAAAGAAGAAAATGCATCATTTTCTGTCGGCAAGATTTTTATGCAGGGTGTCACAGAAAAACCACACCAGCAAATGGTTCAGATGCACTTTAGGTTTGTTAACAAAGAAGACTGAAAAGTTTGAGGCTCTTGTTCCATAAACAAATAGCACGGTCTTCCGGCAAGGGGGCCCCCCATAACCCAGACATATGTACTCTCCACATTTGGGTGAAGATTACAGGCTGCTTTGAAGGAGCAAGGAAGGATGCGAAATGATCCCAAACATCACTGATTTTTCTGCCTGGCACAGAAAATGTCTCACTGGAGCGTTTTCCTTTTCCTTCCAAGTGTTATTTATTTTACAATCAACATTATAACAGCTGAAAAAGAGACACCGTTTTATTCCCGTGTGTCTTTCCATTCTTTATCTAAATGCGCACTTCTTTTATACAGTTGGAATCACAGTACAGATGACATTTTTAACATTATATGAAAAACAGCTTTCTACATTTCCACTCTGCAGCATCAGCATCTAATTTCTAACAGCTCCAGAATATTCCATTCCATTCTCATTCCTTTCACCCCGTGCTCAGTATCCCATCTTGATTGTTTGACGGTTGTCAGATTGTAGGTAGGTTTCCCATTAAAAATTTTTTTTGAAAATGTTTATTTATTTTTGAGAGAGAGAGAGAGAGAGAGAGACAGAGCATGAGCAGGGGAGGGGCAGAGAGAGAGGAAGACGCCGAATCAGAAGCAGGTTCCAGACTCTGAGCTGTCAGCACAAAGCCTGATGCAGGGCTTGAACTCATGAGCTGTGAGACCATGACCTGAGCTGAAGCTGGACGCTTACCCAACTGAGACAGCCAGGTGCTCCATAGGTTTCCCATTTTTAAAAAAATGTTTATTTTTGAGAGGAAGTGTGCACGTGCACACGAGCCAGGGAGGGGCAGGGAGAGAGGGGGACAGAGGATCCGAAGCAGGCTCTGTGCTGACAGCAGAGAGCCCAACGTGGGGCTCGAACTCACCAACTGAGAGATCATGACCTGAGCCGAAATCGGATGCTCAACTAATTGAACCACGTGAGTGCCCCAAGGTTTCTCGGTTTTTTGTTATCAAGAATAAATGTTTTTGCATATAAAGTTCTATTTGTTCTTTAAAATTCTTTCTTTAGGACAAATTCTCAGGGGATACACTGCTTTTCCTCTTCTCCAGCATGGTATTAGGGACTATGCCTGTACTGATACAACTAGACTACAAATAGTACAACCACCTCCTTTCTTTGGATGATCTCCACAGACTTTGGCACTGTTAACCAGGGTGTAAGAGTCCCTTAGAACCTGTGACGATGGGCAAATGTACCAACTGGCCAGATTTGGGCTGAAAGGAAACAGCCTGCTGGGTTTGTATCACAGAGCACTTGAAAACTCAAACAGTAAAACAACTGGTCCATTATTCCGTGATAGTCCTCATTCCACATCACAAGATTATAGTTTCTGAATGAGTGCCAGTGAAACCGCTGGAAGATTCTGTTTTTTCTCGGATAAATGCTTATAGTTTTCCAGTACACTTTAAAATACCTTAAAATATCTAGTACACGTTACGATTTTAATGAACTTCTCTCCTTGAGAACTCAGTTACTTTAATGAACCCAGACGACACAGGGGACAACCGAAATACGATCCCGTTGTAACGATGATTAATCTGTAATGATTCTCTGAGATTGCATCATGCTAGTAGAAGCCCTATGGAAGGGAATGCTTTCCTTTGATATTATTAAAAGAAGCATAAGCAACCCATGGGTTTTACACACAGCTATAGGTGCTTCTGAACCTTGAGAGGTCTCTGCTTGCTGCCCTGGAGATGGTCTTGTTTGATAGAATTCAAAGTCAGGTGTGTCGGTCCATAATTCCACTTCTCTAGTATTCTTCACTCTGAATATTTTTCTGTGTAAAATTCACAAAGCTCAATGCCTGGGGTTTCCAGTAAGATCTATGAAAGGTGCTAGCTGGGATGGGGGAGAGGAAGGAGTAGGTGTGAGTTGTAAATAAATGAACGAGAACAGGGTAATGGGTTGTGCAAAGTGGCTATGCACATGGAAGAGAAGGTAGTGATGAGGGAGCATAAGGCAGGCTGAGGACAAAGCACAAGCTAACTCCCCGCCCCCCAACCACAGTGAGATATGTGTGATATTCCTCAGTCACTTCTGACTGTCCAAGAACAAAGGAGAGGAAAGAAAACAAATAGTTAACTGATAGAGATCACAGTCATACAGGATGTGAGTCTCCATCAGTTTACAAATGTCTTAGTAAATTACAAGAAAAAGGCAATCTTATCAATCGCCAAATCTCCAGAAACCTGTAGACTCAGTTTCCTGGAATCCCAACATCACTCTCCCCTCATGTGGGGAACAAAAGTAAGAAGGAAATGGTAGGTAAAATCAAATTTCTTTATAATCTGCAAATACTGGAGGCAAATTCGGAGTATAACATTTCTCCAGGAACTCCCTACTATCTTAATGTTAATGCCTTACTAGAGGGAAAACAACCTTAGCCTGACAATAGCAAGGCCTCCAGTATCTTCTGAGTCCTCTTTAGCATATGAAAGTCCCTTTGGAGGCCTCCCTTTTGCCCTTACCCCCCCAAGTCCAAAGTGTATAATCAGTCACTCTTCACAACCCCAGTGCAGCTCTTTCTGCCCATAGGTCCTAATCCCGTGCTTTAATAAAATTCCCTTTTGCACCACAGGCACCTCAAGAATTCTTTCTTGGCTGTCAGCTCCAGACCCTCTCATCACTCTAATATCCCATCAGTAGGATATGGAAGTGACAGGGCCATATATGTGTGATGCAGGGGAAGAGGGAGGCAAGAGGGTTGTCCTCACTTTCTTGATGTTTGCAAATAAATATATCCCTGATTTCATGACAGAAAGCCTGCTTTGGTGTGAACTATTTCTTGGCATCCAGGAACCAGTGATTCTTCCTTTCCCTGGCTCTAAGCTGTCTAAATTGGCTTTATGACATCACAGTGGGCTGGGAAGAGAGCAGACCACGGAGGTGGGCTGGGGCTGGGGGTGGGGGTGGGTAAAGGCTTTAATCAGCCCTCAGAGCACCGATACCCAAGCCTGAGGAGGAGAAGGACGCTTCCTGTAGGATAGGCATCTCCCTGGGAAGATCCTGAGGCTTCTTGTAAGAAGGAACATCTGGAGGCAATCTTACAAGGTTCCTGTCTACACCTTGCCATTTGGGGTCTAACCTGTCTAGGGGCCGGCCAAGATGAGTCATTCATCACCAACCCTTCTTGGATCTGCTGTGATCTTGGGTCACCCATATCCTCCATGCGACCAAATCCCTCATTGGATCCCTCACTAGCCTTACCATTGATTGTTCAACCTTTCCTTCTGAAAGCTCTCTTCTTTGTTGACTATTGTTAGCACTGGAACTACACTCCCCACCAGCAGTGTCAACGCTGGGCAGGGAGCTGAGGAGTGAACGGGAAATGAGAGAAGCCACAGAGCCAGGCTGGACTAGGAGGAGGCCAGTGAGGCTCATAGGGTAGAAGATTTACGACCGAGCGCCTCCTGACATTTTGCACATGAGATGCCTCAATTTGCCTTCTCCTCATGCGGGCTGCTGATCATGAGGCGTCCTGGGAATATGTGCTTGGAGTCTGAGTTACTTGGACATTACTAACGCTGTGTATTTTTTCTTCCTAGTGCACGACACCACCATGCAACAGGAACCCCAGGGCACTTGAGAATTCTGCAGACTGCAAGGCTAAAAATAACCAGCATATTCCTTCTGGTGGTGACCGGAATACAAACACTCCCCACACCATAACAGGAAAACACTTTGCTGGGAGTGGTAAAATTAGAATGCCACCATAATAACTTAACTAGGATGCACAGTGAGGAATCTCCCACCTGAAGGCTGGGAAAGGGTTGGCCCTCCAGACATATTTGGGGAAACCAGTAGGCAGAAGAGGATAAAAGGCAGGGTTTTCCTCTCTGGATGTGGCCATTACTCGTTCAGACCAACGACTATGATATACCAGGGTAGTCTGCAGAATTCCGTGGAAGCCCTAGTGTGGTTACACTGTGATCTTTGCTTTGTAAAACATCGGTTTTTCCCCCTTTTTTCCGGAATTTTGCTAACATTTCCCATGCACCATGGCTATTGCATAGCTCAGGGGAGGCAATTTAAAAGATATCATATTCTCCCAGGTTCGTACAGAACAGAACTGAATAAATAAGCCATTCAACGCTGCTTTGGATCTTTGTTCAGTCGGGTTTGTCCTTGTAACACGTCATGGGCTCTGAGTTGCCCATGTTCCATTTCTAAAGGGCTCTTTGCAAATCCTTTTCGAAGCTGTCATTTGAATCGCTGCTCATGAGAGCGGCATTTATAATGGCCACATTGTCCAGACTATCTAAATGCTGCGTTGTTGAATTTTCTATGTGTTTGCGGGCTTTGAAAGGTCTCCTGTGGTCCGCTTCTGCTGATTGTTCCTATCAACCTATTCAATTAGGGCCCGGAGCCCCCACCGTCAGGAGAGCTGGGGGGCAGCCTGTCTGAATGAGAAAAACGCTTGGTGGGAGCGGTCAGGCTTTAGTAGAACGGCTTGCTGAATCTTTGTTGTGAAAATGAGGAAGGGAGGCATTCCAGGCCATTTTTTCTCATTGGCTATAGAAGCTTTGCCATTTCTTCCCGCTCCATTGTTTCAAACTGCACCCACCTCTAAGAGAGCCTTCCAACATCCTTCCTCTCTGGAGGCTGAAACAGCCCCCTGGACATAATATGTCACTATCTGTGTCCGCAGGTGCTCTCCACGTGATGTGCTCCATGGTGGGCACATTAAAGATGGCTGCAGATTCTTTACCTTTTTTCTCATTGAGAGGTGGCCTCTATGTTCCCCTCCCTTTGAATCTGGGCTTTAAGAGTACTGGTGGTTTATTTTTTGTTGTAGTGGCAAAAAAACACGTAAAATAAAACTCCCCATCTCAATCGCTTTGAAGTATACAGTTCGGGAGTGTGGAGTACCTTCACATTGTTGTGAAACAGATCTCCAGAACGTTTCCATCTTGCAAATCTGAAACTCGACACCCATTAGACAACAGCTCTTCTTTTCTCCCTTCCCCTATCCCTCAATAACTGCCATTTTCTTCTTCTTCTATGAACTGGACCACTTTAGATAGCTCCTACGAGTGGAATCATACAGTATTTGTCTTGTTGTGACGGGTTTATCTCACTAGCCTAAGGTCCTTAAGGTTCATCCATGTTGTGGCATGTGGCAGGATTTCCTTTGTTTTTAAAGACCGAGTAATATTTCATTGTATGTATATGCCACAATTTATCTATCTACTCACCTGTTGATGGATATCTGGGTTGTTTCATCTTTTGGCTACTGTGAATTTGTGCTGCTGTAAGCAGAAAGAATTAGGGGTCTCCGGAAAAAGAAAGATGAGACCTAGCTTTTGAGGGGGTTCAAGATAGCCCCCCCCCCCCGAATGTGCCATTTTGGCATGGGGATTATTTTGAGCTGAAGACACTTGAGACTCTGTAGGCTCAAGAGAACATTTTGTCCCTTCCTTAACCACTCAGAATCTAAATTGGGGGTCTTTCCCAGAATAAGCGTTTTTGTGTTTCTTTTTTTTTAATTTTTTTAATGTTTATTTATTTTTGAGACAGAGAGAGACAAAGCATGAATGGGGGAGGGTCAGAGAGAGAGGGAGACACAGAATCAGAAACAGCCTCCAGGCTCCGAGCCGTCAGCCCAGAGCCCGATGCAGGGCTCGAACTCACAGACCGTGAGATCGTGACCTGAGCTGAAGTCGGACACTTAACCGACTGAGCCACCCAGGAGCCCCAGAATAAGCTTTTTTAACATAGATCAATTTTATCTGAGTGACCCATCTGTATGGTCACTTAAGGCAAACATCTAATTACCAAACATCTGCTCCTTCTTATTGTCCTGTATGCATATTCCTCGGATATTCCAGGCCCCTACCCCCTTCTCCTTAGTTCAGAATGACACACACCCCATTATGCCTGTCTTTGGGATTTCCATGTCTATGTGGATCCCTGAGCATACATCTATGAAATTTGATTTTGTTGATGTGGATTCCCTGCATATGCCTATTAAATTTGATTTTCTCCTGTTAATTTGTCTCATGTCAACTTGATTTTTGGTCCAGCTAGAATGACCTTTGAGGGGACAGGAATTCTTGCTCCTGACACTTTCATGACATAATAAAAGTCATTTTAGACCCCTAACTATTTTGTGATCTATGCTTGACCAGCACTACCTGCCCAAGCATTCTTGCAGAACTTTCTGGGTTATGTTAAAATTGTAGAAAAATAGACTTTAGTAGTTGATGATTTTAAGGGAACAAAAGAATGTAAAAACAAACAGCCACTACCAGGCCAGGAGAGAACCTAAAAAAATTAACCTAACACACATTCTTGAGTTGTTTTTTTGCAGTATTTAAACCCCTTTGAGGACTTGGAACACTGGACTAATTCCAGTCAGAGAATTAATGATGTGGACCCTTGCTGGTCTTGCGATTTCAGTCACCTAGGACTTGGACTCTGTTAACCTAGGGTAACTTTTGACCCA
This sequence comes from Panthera uncia, assembly GCF_023721935.1. Classification (NCBI taxonomy): domain Eukaryota; kingdom Metazoa; phylum Chordata; class Mammalia; order Carnivora; family Felidae; genus Panthera; species Panthera uncia. The sequence goes on from NC_064816.1 coordinate 76,263,054, forward strand.
ATTCCATATGGACCACCCCTTTGCGAAGTCCTTCCATGCACATACCCTTGGCTTAAAACGTCTCCAATTTTGTTGTTCAGGGAGATACTACTTTGGGAAATATCCCTGGTGCTCTTACTTGTTGCAAGTACAACCCTTCCTTTTCTCCTCTTTGGCTTTTGTTGTGTCCTTTGGCTCAACACCTACCAAAAAGCGACACCAGTTTTGGGGTATAGTGCTATAAATATGGATGTACAAATACCTCTTCAAGACCCTGCTCTCAATTCTTTTGAATATATACCCAGAAGTGGGATTTCTGGATCATAGGGTAGTTCTATTTTTAACTCTGGGAGGAACTTCCATACTGTTGAGCTATCTTACAATCCTACCGAGTGCATAAAAGTTTCAATCTCCTCATGTTTCTCTGACACTTATTTTCTATTTTTTTTTTTTTTTGGACAGCCATGTTAAAAATAAAACCATAGGCCCAAAATGGCATCAGTTAGTTTTTTTAAAATGTTTATTTATTTTTGAGAGAGAGAGAGAGCATGGGTGGGGGAGGTATGGAGAGGGGAATGGACAGAGGATCCAAATCAGGCTCTGCACCAACAGCAGAGACCCTGATGTGAGGCTTGAGCTCAGGAACCCATGAGATCATGACCTGAGCTGAAGTCCGATGCTCAACTGACTGAGCCACCCAGGCGCCCTGGCATCAGTTAGGTTAAGGCCCCAAGTCAGTAAACCAAGAATTAATACTTCATCTAATTGCAGTTTTTTTTTCATTAAAGATTTTATTTTTGGGGGGGCACTTGGGTGGCTCAGTTGGCTGAGTGTCTGACTCTTGATTTTGTCTCTCGTCATAATCTTATGGTTCATGGGTTCACAAGCCCTGGGATGGGCTGTGTGCTGACAGCATGGAGCCTGCTTGGTATTCTCTCTCCCCCCTCTCTCTATCCCTCCCCCACTTTCTCAAAATAAATAAACATTAAAAAAATAGATTTTATTTTTAAGTAATATCTATACCCAACATGGGGCTTGAACCCACAACCCTGAGATCAAGAGTTGCACACTCCACCAATTGAGCCAGCCAGAAGCCCCAACCTAACTGCAATTTTAACCTTTAATCAGTCAACATGGGAATTGCCTGTCAGCAGAAGGGAATTTACTGATAGACCCCCTCTGTTCCCGTTAGGAAGGTGACCTTGCCTAAAACAATGGATTCTTTGCTAATAATTTCCTTTTTCCTGCTCTCTCTCTTTAAAAACATTTTCTTTTCTGTACGCTTTGGAGTTCTCCTCTACTTGCTAGATGAGATGCTGCCCAACTCATGAATCAATTAATAAAGACAATTAGATCTTTAAAATTTACTCAGTTGAATTTTTGTAATTCAACAGTAGCCATCCTAATGGGTGTGAGGTGATATCTCATTATGGTTTTGATTTGCAGTTTTCTGAGCATTAGTGATGTTGAGCATCTTCTGAGTACTGGCAAGTTTTTTTTTGTTTTTTTGTTTTTTAATGTTTATCAAGTGGGGAAGGGGCAGAAAGAGAGGGAGAGAGAGAGAGAATCCCAAGCAGGCTCTGTGCTGTCAGCACAGAGCCCGACAGGGTGGTGGTGGTGGGGGGCTTGAACCCACCAACCGAGAGATCATGACCCGAGGTGAAGTCGGATGCTTAACCAACTGGGCCACCCAGGCGCTCCTTTCCAACGAAACTTTGACAAAGTTTTAAGCCACTAAGTTTTGGGAGAGTTTGTTAACACAGCAATACATAACTGGAACAGCGGGCAAAGCCCTTTCTCCAGTTGTGGTTTAGATTTGCTGTATTAAGTATGCTGTAAATGACACGTGTGGCTGGACGGCAGGCACAATACTCACAGGTCAGAGAGAGTCCTGCCATCTTTGACTTGTTTTTTCCTTCCTGACACTATTTCTAGAGAAGCAATACCTCAAACCCCAACCTCCAGTTTATTGTTCTATCCATAGGCTCTCTTTGGGCAATCATTAGTTTGTCCCTCAACTGGTCTAACTGCAGGGGGTTTGAATTTGTGAAGGTAAATGCATGCTCACAACATACTCTGGGGCTGAATTCAGAAAAAAATCTAATACTGATTTTGGTTGCCGTTTGATTACCACTAACTTTGTAAGTGATTAGAGGGTTTGGGTTTGTTAGAATTGTTTGCTGTGTAATTGACCAGTGGGTTGATGAAAACCAGGGTCTAATTCATCTTTACTTGCATGCCACCCTCCCACTCATCAGCCTCTACCAGGACAGTCCCTAACCCTGCCTGCAGTGCTGCAGGAACACAGCTGGATAGGAAGCCACCTGCCAGTTACCAGTCTATGCATGCTCTCTAATGTCTTCTTACTCTAACCGGACAGGCAACACCAGTCCTTCTTTCTGGGTGCTATAATTTACTTTGCATCCAAATTTTTATTTGGGATTGAGCTAGTGCATGTGGCTGTGGCTGCCTGGAGGCATCTGTAGTTTTAGTGATCGCTACTGAGGCAGAGGGATGGGGAGCCGGGAGAAAGGAAAGAAGGAAAAGGTACAGGAGTTGCCCCTCATCCGTGGTTTTACTTACTGTGGCTTCCATTTCTTTGGAAGCAGATGACTGCCCTCTGACATAGGGTCAGGAGGTCAATCACGGCCTAACACTGGGTCACAATGGCTGCGTTACTCATGTCACTTCATCTCATCATGTGGGCATTTTACCAGTTTTCATCATCACAAGGAGGATGAGTACAGGACAACACGATACTCTGAGAGAGACCACATTCACATAACTTTTATGATGTGTATTGTTATAATTATTCTATTTTATTAGTTACTGTTGTTAATCTCTTACTGTGCCTTATTTATAAACTTTATCACAGATATATAAAATTAGGAAAAAACATATATATGTATTTGAGGGTTTGATACTATCTGTGGTTTCAGGCATCCACTGGGGGTCTTGGAACATAACCTCTGCAGAGAAGGGTGTGTGTGGGGGGGACTACTAAATTATAATCTTTGGCTCTTTTCAGGTAGGAGCACTGACTGTTTACATTTTTAGAACAGAAAGCAAGATACAAAATGGAAATAACTTACTCCTGAAGTTACCACTCTCCCTGTTAGAGTTCATTCTGGTTTCTTTCTGTTATATTGATAGTTTATTTGCTTCACAGAACTGCTCACAATCTAACTATCCACCTATTTTCTTGTTTCCTATTCTTCTCTCCTCCCCCCATATTAGAATGTGAGCCCAGGCTCTCAGGACCTCCTCTTTCTTGCTCACCAGTGTACCCGTAGCTCTTAACTCAAAGCCTGATCTATGACAGGTGATCAGTAAATACTTCTGAGCCAATTATGAAGGGAGATTTCAAAATGCAGCCAGCAAGCCTTCAGGAGGCCAAAAGGGAGAAGGAATTTGTGCATCGCAGGAACCATGAATCACAGGAACCATGAACTTCTTGCCAGCCGCAAGCCCTCAGCCTGGACTTAACTCCCTCCTCACCATGAGACCTGAATCCTGAGCATGCTTCCAAAAGGGACCAACTAATCGACTGGTTTCCATCTTTCATTTGCACATTATCCCAACCAATCCTAGTTAACCTACTTTCAATCTCTGTTTTATATAGAAGACCTGAATGAGAACTGGACCTATGACCTTTAGGCTTTACAATTCTGCCCCTTCTGTTGTCTACCTCAGAACAAGAGTCAGGTTTCCACCCGAGTCTGTGTCTCCTGAATTGCAATTCTAATGCCCACATAAATGCTTGTTGGCTTAAATCTTCAGGGAATTCTTTCTCGGTCGACACAATGGAGAAGTTAACAAATAGAAAAGGACTCCTCTGTCCCTGCTAATAATCCAAGTCAGTGCTTCTCAAACTTCAATATGGCTAAGAATCACCTGGTGATCTTGCTAAAAATGCAGGTTTTGATTCAGTACACCTGGGGTTTATAAAGCCTGAGACTCTGCGTGTCCAACTATCTCCCAGGTGATGCCAAGTGACCCCCTGAGTCAGAAACTATGCCCCCTTCATCTCTGTATTCCCAGCTTAATGAGGTGCTCGGTAAACCATAGGTGCTCAAACACTGTTTGTTAAAGAAATGAATAAAACCAGACCAGGCACAGGAATCTATGAAAAACCCGGCCAAACAAATCTTTAGCGACTGGCAGAGGTACTCAGTGACCTGCAACCTCAGTGTGGACTTTTAGAGGCTTTCCATTCCTTCCGGCACCATGAAGGAGCAGAGGTGTGGGAGGGGCCCTCTCCTCCTGGGCCCTGAGCCCGCAAGATAGAGATTTTAAAACTCAGCTGTAAATATACATTTATGTGTGTAAAGAGGTATCTGGGAAATCAAAAACGTACAATCTGAGACAGTCCTACCACATTTCCTTCCTTTCTTCCCCTAGATTCTTAAAACAAAACACCTTTATATTCTCTGCCTTTCTTGCTATCTCTTTTTTTAATTTCCTACCTCCTTTTCGATACGACATATTGATTTTAACACAGGAAAGATATTTGCTAAAACTGTTCTCCTGGCCAAGATCTTCTTGGCTGAGGAGGGGCAGAAAGTGACGTAAGGATCAGGTGCTGATAATTCTGTGCTATTCTTGTAGGCAGCAGACAATTGGACTTTGATATCAGGCACGAGGCTTTCCTGTGTGACCTTTTCTAGGAACTAATTCATGAGAAGGAATTTTGATTGTTAATTCACAAACATTTCTTTTTTTCCTCTTCTTGGCCCCATAAAGAAATACCGTAGATTTATTACACACCAAGAAAACAGGCACAATTCCTCGGTAGATGTGTTGACAATAGAATGTTTGTGTTGATGTATTAATCCCAATAATATTCACCATCCAGTTTTAACATGGAGCCATTCCATATTGTATACAGGCTGAAAGGCTTTTACTAATGAAGCCCCCCAAAAATATGCCTGGCAGAGTAAGAGTGAAGCATCCTGAATTCTCAGTGCACTTCACAAGAATACACCTGGTGTCAATCTTTAAAAAATTTTTAAAAAATGTTTATTAATGTTTATTTACTTTTGAGAGAGAGAGAGAGAGACAGAGCATGAGCAGGGGTGGGGCAGAGAGAGAGGGAGACACAGAATCCGAAGCAGGCTCCAGGCTCTGGGCTGTCAGCACAGAGCCCGTTGCGGGGCTCAAACCCGCAAACCGTGAGATCATGACCTGAGCTGAAGTCGGATGCTTAACTGACTGAACCACCCAGGCACCCCATAACCTGGTGTCAATCAATATTAATGTGCCATCCCCAGTTTAGCAACTTCTATGGGATCTTCTGAAATTTTTCATGATCGGTTAGCCTTTCCATTTTATGACCTAGCTCACGACTAACACTTCACTATGTGGTCATGACATCCCTTAAAAATATAAACAAAAGCAGGGTGCCTGGTGGCTCAGTCAGTTGAACATCTGACTCTTGATTTTGGTTCAGGTCATGAGCTCACAGTTTTGTGAGTTTGAGCCCCACATTGGGCTCTGCTCTGACAGTGCGGAGCCTGCTTGGGATTCTCCCTCTCTCTCTGCCCCTCCCCTGCTCACGCTGTCTCTGTCTCTCTCAGAATAAATAAACTTAAAAAGTAAATAAATAAATAAAAGCAAAACCAAATTGAGTATTACCACACATGAAACTGCAAATCATGCAATCCAACTATGTGTTGGCTTCACAAAATAATAAATTTGTCTCTGTTGACGTTGAATATTCAGCCTCACACACTTTCCTCTAAGCTGCTTCTCCTTCCTGTTCAGGGAAAGACTGATAATTTGTATCATTTTCCTGTTCTTTGCTTCTGTCCATACTTCTCTTCCCTGAGGTGTGCTTGCTCTCCCTCTCAAGCTCAGATTCACAGGTGTTCTCTTCTCCAAACACTATCTTGAGAGTCAACTGGCCTTCCTTGATAATATAAATTTCCTCATTTTCTTGGAGGCATATCGTTTATTGATTAAATGTATGTGTTCTGAAGCCATTTTCTCTAGCTTTGAATTCTAATTCCACCATCTACTGGTTTGGTAATTTTAGAGAAGTTCCTTAATCTTTCTGTACTTCATTTGAAGGCTGTCCTGACCAGAATGACTGACCAAGATGATGCTTATAAGGTTTTTAGGACTTAATGGGCAAACTGTGCAAACAGAAAGAGCTCAGTAAATGTTGGCAGGTTGTTTTTTTTTTTCAATGCACAATAGTTGGGGCACCTGGGTGGCTCAGTCGGTGTAAGTGTCTGACTTTGGCTCAGGTCATGATCTTATGGTTCGTGGATTCGAGCCCACATTGGGCTCTGTTAGCACAGAGCCTGCTTTGGATCCTCTGTCTCCCTCTCTCTCTGCCCTTCCCCCTCTCTCAAAAATAAACATTAAAGAAAATGCACAATAGTATAAGTAGCACTCTGTCATTCCAGAAATACTACACACACACACACACACGCACACACATGCACACACACACTAACCAACAGTAAATCCTGTAAGCAGTTACTTTTCCCTGAAACAAGATGGCCCCAGGGTTCAGACTGGGGACGATGGCCACAGACTGTCTGGGTGTGGACTACAACTTCACTACCTATTGGCTCTGTGACCTTGAGCACAGGATCTGGCTTCATTTCCTCATGTGTACAATGAAGGTAGACAAGCCTTGCATACAGAGCCGTTGTGGGCATGAAATAAGTTACCACATGGTGAGTACCATGTTAAGTATTTGCACTGTTAGTTGTTATTGCAATTGTTATTGCTGCGAAGTGGAGTTTTACTGGGTCCCCACCTAGCCCCTCTACTTTTCTTAGAGGATTTTGAAATCTTGCAATTGCAAATTTTCTCTGTGTCTGAAACGTGTGTAAATCTTTTTAGAAACCAAATAAGGCTCTTGACAGCTTTAGGACTCAGGAATGTCTTTCTCAAGGACGGGAGCCATGTCTCTGAAATGTAAACAGCAAGGGCGAGCACTGTCCTGTCTCCCGGTTTCTGTGGGGGTAGCGGGCCTACCTCAGCAGCACCTTCTATACGTTGCAGAACTACCTCTGTCATAAAGGGGAGCTTGTTTTTCCTGTGCATAAAACCAGTTAATACAGATGGTCACCCTCAATTAACCAGCTCAATCTAGGGTGAACCATCTATAATCAGTGGTCTTGAGGACTAGTCACCGTTTATTCTGACACCATGCATGTAATGGGTTGCATCTGCTTGGCTACATAAAAAGGTGAAATTTCACTCTGTCTTCGCAACCTCTTAGCAGGCTACATGTGCTGTGTGTCACATTCCGGTTTAATGCTTATTCAGTAGTAAAACCCTTTTTCTTTTTCTACTACTGTTATGGAGAAATTTTCTGGGTTGGGGGAAGATTTTGTTTTTAAATATATTACCTGAATGACATATATTGATATGTCCATATTTGGGCATCAGATTGCTTTATTTAATGCCTGTACTCTTTTAGCACAGAATTTATAAGAGGGAAGGGACTATTTTAAATGTTTTATTTATTTTTGAGAGCAAGAACGCGAGCAGGGGAGGGCCACAGAGAAAGGGAGACAGAGGATCCTAAGTGGGCTATGTGCTGCCAGCAGAGACCCCAATGCAGGGCTCGAACTCACAAACTGTGAGATCATGACCTGAGCTGAAGTCAGAGGAGGGGACTATTTAAAAAAAATTCTTAGGGGCGCCTGGGTGGCCCAGTCGGTTGAATAACTTTAGCTCAGGTCACGATCTCACGGCTCGTGGGTTCAAGCACCACATTGGGCTCTGTGCTGATGGCTTGGAGCCTGAAGCCTATTTCGGATTCTGTGTCTCTCTCTCTGTCCCTCCTCCGTTCACACACTCTCTCTCTGAAAATAAATAAATAAAACATTTAAATAAATAAACAAATAAATATTCTTAGAGAGTGCTAAAATCAGTGTTATCAGAAGGGATTTGCTAATTATTACCTAATAAAACCGAACTGATGCTCTCTTGTCTTCTTTCATACTAATCTACAGGCTTCTGTGAAATTATGGTAAGGCACCACTCTTCAACACCTCTCGCTTGTTCTTCAGGATATGGACCTATGGGCTTGAGTGAGACTTTAGCAGGCAGAGAGTTCAGGATCACAAGGCTTTACATTGTCATTATTACCACAAATAATAGCCCTGATCCTAATTATCCATGTGGGTTTTTGCTGTACTGAAATAAGACATTCAAGTATGATGTAAGCTTCCTCTCTAGACCAAAGGGAAGTAGGCTGTGGAGTCTAGAAGGCAATCAAGGTCTAATCAAACATGCATACGTGCATACACACACACACACACACACACACACACACACACACACACACACACATTCCACCGTCCCCTTTAGAGAAGTAGCCAAGAATGAACGCATTTAGTAAATATGTGATCCATCACTGATTGGCTGACATCAGTTAGCCGTGAATGACAGAATGGTAAGGGAGAGCCACAGATCAGTTGGGTTGTAGAGTTTAAGGGCTTTCTATAATGCAGAACTGAATAGGTCGTGCTCTGTTTAAAACTTTTCAGGGGAGACTCTTTGCTAATGGAATGGATCTTGTAGCTCAACATCACCCACGAGGCCTTCCATGGCCTTTCTTCACAGCTCCAACCTCCCCTCACTGGTTCCTCACCTCAGACTGTGCTCCCCTCACTTAATGTGACCTGCAGGCCTCAGAATGGATCCTCCGGGCTTTCATCCCTTCTGCTGGAAATGCCCTCCCTCCATTTTCAAGCTGCTGAACACCCTCTCATGTTTCAAACCTCATTTCAAGTTACTTCCCTGGAAGGCCCACAGGGTGCCTCAATCATCCCTTATCAGAGCCTAGTCCTTCAATACAGTGGGCACTGTGAGTGCAAAGGCCACTGCTGGTGAGCCTGTGTCCCAAACACCCAAGCAGGGTTCAGCATATAATAGACGCTCAGCAAACTTCTGGTGCTTCTTTATCCTTTCCTTCCCTCTTTCATTTCTCTCCTCCCTCTCTCCCTCCCTTCCTCCCTCTCTCCTTCCTTCCTCTTAGAGAGAGAGAGAGAGAGAGAGAGAGAGAGAGAGAGAGAGAGTCTTAAGCAGGCTCCACATTCAATGCAGAGCTTGACAGGGGGCTCGATAAGATGACCTTGGGATCATTACCTGAGCTGAAGTCAGGAGATGGACACTCAACCCACTGAACCACTCAGGCACTCCAAACCTCTGGTGCTTCTAGAAAAGAGCCTTACGCATAGTTATGGAACGAATCATGTCCCCCAAAGTTCACATGGTGAAGCCTTAACTTCCAAATGTGACTATATTTGGAGATAGGGCCTTTAAGTAGGTAATTAGGGTTACATGGGGTCACAAAGATGGGGCTCTGATCCAATAGGAATGGTGTCCTTTTAAGAAAAGAAAGTGACACCAGAGGCATAAACTACATAAAACAAGGTCATGTAGGGCACCTGGGTGACTCAGTCAGTCGAGTGTCCGACTCTTGGTTTTGGCTCAGGTCATGATCTCATGGTTCGTGAGATCGAGCCCACATTGGGCTCTATGCTGACAGTGCCGAGCCTGCTTGGGATTCTCTCTTTCCCTCTCTCTCTGCCCCTCCTCCACTTGTGTGTGCTCTCTTTCTCAAAATAAATAAACATTAAAAAAAAAAAAGAACAAAGGCCATGTGAGGACATAACAAGAAGATGGCCATCTGCGAGCCAAAGAGAGAGGATTCAGGAGAAATCAAACCTGCTTGCACCTTTGATCTTGGACTTCCAGGCTCCAGGGCTGTGAGAAAATTGCTGTTGTCTAAGCCACCCACTCTGTGGTACTTTGTTATGGCAGCCCAAGCTAAGACAAGTATCCACAAATCCATCCTTTTGTTTTTCTTTGTTGGCAGGTAAGCACTCTGAGGACCAAGGAGATAAAATTTGCCCAAAGTCATCCAGCTAGTTAGCTGAAGACCTGGATTAGAATTCTGGGCTAGGGGTGCTGGGGTGGCTTAGTCAGTTAAGCTGGTTAAGCGTCCTATGTGGGCTCAGGTCTTGATCTTGCGGTTCCTGAGTTGGAGCCCTGCACCCAGCTTGCTGCTGTCATTGTGGAGCCTGTTTCAGATCCTCTACCCTACCCCCACCCCGCCCCTTTTCTGCTCATTTGTCTGTCTCTAGAAAGAAAGAAAGAGAGAAAGAAAGACAGAGAGAGAGAAAGAAGGAAAGAAAGAAGGAAGGAAGGAAGGAAGGAAGGAAGGAAAGAAAGAAAGAAAGAAAGAAAGAAAGAAAGAAAGAAAGAAAGAAAGAAAATGAATGAATTCTGGGTTACACTAGTGTTCTTTCTCCACTAGGTTTTCTGTTTTTTTCCAGAGGAAAACTTTTTTCAAGTTACTCTTTTAGGAATTCCAGTTCTAAATATGAAACAGAATTGAGGTCAGCTGCCTCCGCCTAGGGCTCAGAAGCCACCCTTCCCAGGTTTTCCCCTACTTCCCCGCCCTCCTCTGTATTGTACCTCAGCAGCTCTCTAAGGATTCATGGAATTGAGTTTGAAAACTATTGCTGTACCCCCATCCTGCCTCAATTACATATACAAAATCATAAACCTTCCCAATTCACCATGTTCTCTCACACAGACATAAAGCATTAAAAACCTGATGTGAAGTAGCAAAGCCGCCTGGGTCAGCAGGGGACAAGGTCAGATGGCACAGAGAGTGATGATTACGGTTCCAGAGAAGGAAAGACCACTGCAATTGATTTGACTCTAACCTAGGGAGATGATAAAGACAACTGCAACAGAGAATATAGAATCATCCAGAAACCAGGTGTGTCCCAACCATGGTCTAGGATCCATGGTCTAGGTTTCAGTAAAGCTGCTTTGGTGATGACCGGGAGAAAAAAAGTCCTATGGCCTTAGAGAGCCCTGCCTCAGACCTGGACTTCTGTAAATGGTGTATGGCCAAGGGCACTGCTTCTCCAGATGTGGCCTCTGGATCTTCTTGGATCTCAATCACTTGGGTATTTGTGAACATGTAGATTCCAGGATCTTGGCTTGACTTAATCCCAGGTGATTCTTGTTTACATTCAAGTTTAAGGTTGTTAGCACCTGGGCTTTGGAATCTTCAAAAAGTTGGAATCCTGGGTCAGCCACTTCCTAGATGTGGCCAAGAAATTTTACTTGCCGTAGCTTTGGCTCATTTGTGAAATGGACATTGTACGTATTTTATGGTGGTGTTTGAGAAATCAAGGTCAGCATTGAACACTCAACTGAAAAAGATCTTAGTTCTAAGAAGTGCAAATAGTTTCTAAGCGCTTATTTGGAATTAAGCACTTTAAAATAACTCTTGAGGGTTTTATGGGCACTAAGGATGATCTCCAAGTGCTGGAAATACAACTCCATTTTGGGGAAAGTCTTTGGCTTGGGGGAGGAGGGAATGCCCAACAGATTTAACCCCAGGGGAGGACTGTTTACTGTTTAATGGATGTGATCATAATCTGAGTCAAATCATGTCCCCAGTAAGGACATCTTCCTGAAAAGCCTAGAAATCAACTGTGATCCTTGTTTTCCTGTAAGAGTATTGGCTGGGATTTTAAGGTTTCTCTATGATGATAACAGTTACCTTTACTGAGCACAAACTGTAGGTCAGGCACTGTGCTAAGTACTTTATGCACATTATGGTGTTCAATCTGCACAAGTACCCACAACTGGCAGGTAATCTCATGAATTCCATTTTGCCAATAAGAAAACTAATTCAAGGGTTCTGACCCTGGGTAGTATTGTAAGGATAATAAATAGCAAAGGCAAACAGGATCCTGCTCTGATGTTTTCTTGAGCATCCTACTTTGATATTACTCGCCTAGACAAGTCTGAGTCTAGAGATAGTCTTGCCTGTAGTTCTGTTCCTTTCTCTGCCTTATACAGATGAGACAGGGGTCTCAAATAATACCAGGTTGTGAGCTTGAAGTCCAATAAATGGCATTTAATGAGCATCTGTAAAATATGCTCTGAATATACTATGATAAAAATAGGATAAAGTTGTACACATAAAATTATTTATCATACCAAAAAATCACAAATAACCTTAATGCCACAAATACGAGCTTGGATAAACAAGTTGTGGTACTTTCATAGAGCAAAAAATGAATGTAGGGGTACCTGGCTGGCTCAGTTGGTGGAGAGTGTGGCTCTTGGTCTTGTGGTTGTGACTTTGGCCCCGCATTGGGTGTAGAGATTACTTTAAAAATAAAATCTTTATTTTTTATTTTTTTTAATGTTTATTTTTGAGAGAGAAAGAGAGACAGAGTGTGAGTGGGGGAGGGGCAGAGAGAGAGGGAGACCATAGAATCTGAAGCAGGCTCCAGGCTCTGTGCTGTCAGCACAGAGCCTGACTTGGGGCTCAAACTCACCAACTGTGAGATCATGATCTGAGCCGACATTGGACGCTTAACCGACTGAGCCACCCAGGTGCCCCCCAAAATAAAATCTTTTAACAAAATTAAATAAATTGAATGTAGATCTATACTAAATAAGTAACATCCATAACATATTAAATGAAAACAGGTTATTAATAGTGTGATCCTATTTTTGAAAATGAAATATGTTTATGTACACATAGAAAAAAACATGCATCTACCCCATGATATGCTAATTAAGTTCTGAATGATAGATTTAGGATGTTTTTTTACTTTCTGTATTGTCTGATTTTTCTTTTTTTTCCCCACAGTGAGCTGAGCATGCATTATTTTTGTAATTAGGAAAAAATGTGCTATTATCATTGTGAAAATTAAATGCCTTGGAAAGAAAAGGAAACTAAACATTCTGCCGTCTTCAATGTCTCCATGGATTTGTGTTGTTTCTCGAAGAGGGTGATTAGGAGATGGTCTGAAAAGTGAGTACAAAGAAGGGATAGCCATGCGTGTGTTTGTAAGCATGCCTTTTAGCACCTCCACATATCCTCAATGCATTCCTCAATTTATCGCTTAATACATTCCTGTTAAATGAACACGCATTGAAAAGAAAATCTGTGATCGATACACAAAGTATTGCAAAAAGAAGAACGCTCTCAGAAAGACTGGAAGAAGTCCTAACAATGGGAAAGAAAAACTTCCCCTTTCTTTTTCTCAGATTCCTGGTAGCAGGATTAGCTTGTATTGCTAATACGAGTCTAGCAGATGGATCCCAGAATCAAGGCAAAGCAGGGCAGGAATTGAAAGTCACTGGGAGAGCTGCACCCTCCTGTCCCCGCCCCACCCTTGGCAGACATTTCCCAACAACCTGTCCACACTATATCTCTTTTCTTCATTATTGTTGCCTTTGGTGGCTGTCAGAGATAGGAGGGCTGAATAATGCTCCCCACAGAATATGCCATTTCTCCTTTGTCCGTTGCTTGTTCACTGTAATAGGACATTATTCTTCCACAGATAGAGAACAGGTTTCTGGCTCTTAGAAAGTCTTCCCAACCTCCAACCAGGCTATGATGATTTTATTTGTGATTCAGGGGAATGGCTCTTGGCCAGGACAACAGAATGCCAATCCAGGGATCGTGCAAAACAGACTCTTAAAAACAAACAAATGAAAACAAACGCAAAACTCTTCCAGACTCTTACTCTGGCAGTTGGAGGTCTCTGATAGGAGAGGAAAGTTGGGGTACAAGCAGGCACGGCACCAGATCAGCAGAAAGGATCGACAGATTTGTCTTTATGGCTGCACCAGGTGCTTTAGCAACCGTGGTAGACACAGAAATGATCTACCATGGGACATTAAAAAAAAACTTAAATCAACATCCAATGACCACCTACTCTGGTCTGAGGCACTGAGCTGGTGGTGAGCTTCCTGGCGCCTCATCCTGTCCTCACCAGCCAGAGGCAGGAGAGCAAGAGCAGCACCCCCTATAGGCCTTCCTGGGAACCATGTTCAACCTCGATTTCAGGTAAACAATGGAACAAAGTACAAAGGCAGTCATTCCTGCCTAAACCTGGTTGGCTGATGAGGCAGTGTGGGCAGAGTAGGGTTCTGGCTGGTCCTTCTGTGGCCTCTGGCTTGAAATCTCTTCCTTCCTGCTAGCAATATATCTCTGCTCTGGGCAGTGAGGTTCTCACCAGGCAAGTGTTCAGAACGCACTGAGCGAGTGGGGAGGCACCCACTGTCAGTTCTAAAGGGACCAACACAGCCAATTTAGGGGTATTGTTTCAGCCCCTATGTGTAAGCCTCAAGCCAGGAGCGGTGGGCCGGGACTACTCTGGAGGCAGCGATTGAACATTTACCCCTGAGCTCTAAGGGGGTTGTAATGCAGGGAAGGAAGTGGAGGGGGCCCAGATTAAGAAGTAGGTCTAATGGCCCGTGACTACTTAGAGCCTTCCTTAGGGTCCCTGTTCAGCTCTGCAGGGGTAGGGCAAAGGGATGCTTTTGGCACTATTCTGCTGAGCTGTGAAATATTCCTTTTAGATGTTTCCAGAGCCCAAGGACCGAATGAGGAGAGAAGGGAGAAGGCAAGAACACCTTTTGGAAATACAATTAGGATTGCGCCTTCCTAAGAGAAACTGATTGAACTTACGTAGCTTTGAGGTGGGTACAATAAACCAGGTAGAGTGTAGCAGCTTGAATTTTTAAATTTCTATTTTTTCAAGGCACTATGTGCATCTTGTTAGAAAAAATCAAACCATGTGGACGGTCCTGTGATGAGAAGAACTGCCTCACCTCATCCCTTCTCTACTCTTACCCCCTCAAGGAGACACTCTGTTTTCATAGCTTCCAGTTTTAGCACATAGCTACTTCAAAAGTCGAAATAATATGCTAATATCCCCCTATTTATTAATTTGTCATGTTTAGACAATATCTATCGAGTCTCTTCTAGAAAAGTGAGAATTTGGCTCCATTCCTCCTCACCTCTTTTCTCTCCCAATTTTTAGTGGGCTGCCTTTATGAGTTTAAATAATATGTATACTTTTGCCTGTTTTTCTTGTTCTGTTTCTGACTTTAGTCAGACTCAAGTCGTCTCCATTTGAGGTGAAGCTATCATGTATTTAAAAAAGAGACAGTCCAAAATGGAGCCACTTGTGCTAACCCCAAGTCACCAAAGACATGATCCCTAACTTCATTTCAGTTTTGGCCTCTTCTAGGAGTGGAATCTTAAACCTGCCAATCTGGAATTAACTGGTCAGTACTGGTGAGGTAATCTGCCTGACAGACCATTTTTGGCCCCTAAAGAATGGTGATCTTGCCACAAACAATCTACTTGTTGCTAGGAACCTCCTTATTCTGCCTCCTTCTCCCTATAAAAGCCTTTCATATTGTATAGCTCTTCAGAGCTCCTTTCTATTTCCAAGATGGGATGTTGCCTGATTCATGAATCATTGAAGCAAACCAATAATATCTTTCAAAATACTTAATCATGTTTTTTAAAAATATTTTTTAATGTTTATTTATTTTGGAAAGAGAGAGAGAGAGACACACACAGTGTAAGTGGGGGAGGGGCAGAAAGAGCAGGAGACACAGAAGCTGAAGCAGGCTCCAGGCTCTGAGCTGTCAGCAGAGAGCCCGACACAGGGCTCCAACTCACGAACCGTGAGATCATGACCTGAGCTGAAGTCGGATGTTTAACTGACTGAGCCACCCAGCGCCTCTGAGATAACATTCTTATAGAATAAGTAAGATGGTCACCTCCCTTCAACTCAGCTATTTCCTACAAAGGAATCATTTTTGCTTTTTGCTTTGCTCTACGGAGCACCTACTGATGTTGCCGCTGGTCGCGGTGACGCCCATCTTTGTGGGCACCATTTATGGCAAATGGCTGCCGGCCCAGCGAGCTTTGCGTGAAAAGAGAAAATACTACAAAATTCTTTAAGACACAGGAAGAAAGCCACAAAGCTGATTCTCCCATCCACAGTTAAATGTTGAGAGTAGTAAGCTGCTTTGTGAGGCTGCCCTCACAAGCAGGGCAGGGGAAGGCTTCCCTTCCCTTGACCCCCCGAGACCCAGGGAGGCCTGAAAGAGTTTTAATGTGATTTCTGGAATGTGCTTAACTTTAAGAGCGGGAGCAGCTGAGCCCCTAGGAGAATCCCATTAATGTAATGTCGCAGTAGAAAAGCTTCCTATTGCCTAATCTCATTAACTCTGTTTTATGTACAGTAAGTGGGTAAAAGCTGAGTTTGTGACTTGGTAATTGTGAACACATAATTTTTGAGTGCTTAGCGGAATAAAGAAGAGCTTTTCATGCGTGCAAAAAGGAGGTCCAGAACTCCAGAAATGACCACTTATTGAAATAGGGAATGAGGGGCGCCTGGGTGGCTCAGGTGGTTAAGAGCCCGATTGGCTGAGGTCACGATTCTGTGGTCCGTGAGTTTGAGCCCTGTGTCGGGCTCTGTGCTGACAGCTCAGAGCCTGAAGCCTGCTTCAGCTTTTGTGTTTCCATCTCTCTCTGGCCCCCACCCACTCATACTGTCTTTCTCTCTCAAAAATAAACATTAAAATAATAATAATAATAATAATTAAGAAAAAAAAAAGAAATAGGGAATGAAAGTGGGACATGCCTTATCTTCGAGCAGCCACCATAAAATAACCCAAGGGTGAGAGGAAGAGAGGGGCTAGTAACCCCATTCTTTCCTCCAAACTCTCCGAATAAATAGGACCTTCAATGTAACCTGAAAACCATGTCAGGACCCATCCTTACATCTGTAGTTTTGCTTCATTCATTTAACAAATATTCACTGAACCCAGTTGATATATCAGACACTGTTCTAGGCACTAGGTGGCAGGCAAAAGAGCCTAAATCCCAGTCTCATTGAGCTTACATTCAAATGAGGAGATAAACAACAAGCGACTACATATATACTATAACATATTGAGTAGTTTTAAGTGCTACGAAGAAAAAGAAACCGGGGTAAGAAGAGAGTTGCTCTTTGGGGGCAGGTGGTCAGGGAAGGGTTCTCTGTGCGAAGGGAGAGAACAAGATATTTGAGGGATCTCCGCCTTCCAGGTGGAGCTGTCAGCAAAGGCAAGAGCAGGAGGAAAAGAGGGAAACCAGGGTGGCTAGAGATGGGTCCACAATGTGGATGGGGCAAGTCCTGTAGGACTCTACGACCACGGTAAGGTAGTTTGATTTTATTTTTAATGTGATCCGAAGTCATTGGACGGTTGGGAAAAGGGAGGGTAGTGATGAGAATTATGCTATAAGACGTTCAACTGTGGCTTTGTGTGGCAACCAGACCGTAGGGGTACAAGTGGAGCCTAGGAGGGCAGGAAGCAATAAAGTGTTCTGGGGGAAAGGCGATGCTGGCGGACAGGCTGGTATTTAGTGGTGGAGGTGGTGAGAAAGGGGTGGGAATAAAGATGCATTCTTTTTTTTTTTTTTTTAAGTTTATTTATTTTGTAGGGGGAGGAGCAGAGAGAGAGGGAGGGAGAGAGAGAGAATCCCAAGCAGGCTCTGTGTTGCCAGCATAGAGCCCCACACGGGGCTAAGATGCATTCTTAAGGTAGAAAAGCAGGATTTGCTGATAGGCTGAAGTGTGAGTGAGTGAGTGAGAGAGACAGAGAGAGAGAGAGAGAGAGAGAGAGAGGCAGAGAGATATTGATTGATGGATGGATGACTCCAAAGCTTTTGATCCATTTGGGTGAGTGTGGTGTTATTTATAGAGATGGGGAACACTGGGGGAAACATTATTTTGGAGAAAAGTCAGGAGTGTAGTTCTGTACTTGTTCAAAGTGTGAGCCACTATGAGACATCTAGGTGGAGATAAGAATCTGCAATGAGAAGGATCTAGAATGCAAGGCAGAGGTGAGGACTGGAGATACCATGCTCTAACCCACTGAGCTAACAGGCCCATTTGGAGATTCATATTTAAAACCAGTTAGACTTCACTCAGGAGCTGTGAGAGGGAGGGGGGAAGCCCAAGGGCAGGGGTGGATGCCAGACCCACCTTTAGAGGGAGGAGGAGTGGTCTGGGAGCAGCAAAGAGGAACAAGGGCACTACTGCTCTGTTGCAGCTTCATATTAAAAAATTAAACCGAACAGCAAATAAAATTGAAGTCTCAGTCGTGATTGTCTCTGGAACAGAGTGGAAGGGACAGAAGCTGGGGCCTTTTTCCATCAGTGCGTTCTGCCCTTCTGTGAGACTGGAGCACTGAATGCTGTGGAGGGGAGATATTTGAGAGGGTTCTTCCTGTTCCCTCTCCCCACTCCTCTCCCAAACCTTCCTCAATTTCCCATTCTTCTTCCTTTGCCTTCCACTTCTCTTCCTCCTCTTTTCCCTCCTCTCCAGCAGCCAACAAGCCAGGCACTGAACTCCAGGTGGAGGAGGCTCCACCTGGGCAGGAGGAGGGCGCTCCTACCTCACACACCCTTCCTTTCCGTGTGCATGTGAAGGCTTCCCCTGAGGAAGTGGGTCACAGGTAAGGTCGCTTTTTTTTAATTTTTTTTTTTTTAACATTTATTTATTTTTGAGACAGAGAGAGACAGAGCATGAACAGGGGAGGGTCACAGAGAGAGGGAGACACAGAATCTGAAACAGTCTCCAGGCTCTGAGCTGTCAGCTCAGAGCCCGACCGGGGCTCGAACCCACGGACCGTGAGATCATGACCTGAGCCGAAGTCGGACGCTTAACCGACCGAGCCACCCAGGCACCCCAGGTCGCTTTTTTTTTTTAAAGTTTATTCATTTTGAGAGAGAAACAGAGGGAGAGGCAGGGGGAGAGGGAGAGGGAGAGAGAGGGAGAGAGAGAGAGAATCCTAAGCAGGCTGTGCGCTGTCAGTGCAGAGCCTGACGTGGGGCTTGAACTCATGACCGTAAGACTGTGAGACTGTGACCTGAGCCAAAATCAAGAGTCCGATACGTAACCAGCAGAGCCACCCAGGCGCCCCTCAGTTTTCTTTAAACATCCATCCCACGTGGTTCACTTATTGGATATTCGTTAAGGTTTGCAAAATGTCAGAATGCAAATTCTCCTGAAAGGGGTGTTTATTTGTTCTTCACAGTTCAGTGTGAATTACTTTAATCAGATAATCAGCTAATTTCCCTCCTAACAGCTGGTTGAGATCAATCTGCACTTTAACTCTATTTTAAAAAAAGCTCACTAAGAATATGGTGCATAAGATTCAGTTAGGAAATACTAAAACGCACAGTCCTAGGTTCCATCTGGAGAAACTCCAGCTTTGTAGGTCCGGATGATTCTGGCGCAGGTGGCTTGTAAGCCACACTGGGAAATCCTGGAACACAGAAGAGTGAATGAACTGTGAGGGGCACAGGGTATTTTTGGCAAGCTGCCAGAATGAAGACCTTTGAACTGACAGAATGAAGTAGGTCTTAGGGTGTCCCTGTGGAAGGACAGAGGAAGGGGAAAGAGACCCCAGTAGGAAGGGAATAGAAGGAAGCTGATGTCTTCTCTCCGATATGAGCACCTGACCCCACCCTATGACTTCCAGGATGTACTGAGGAAGTGAACACTTAAAACGCATCAGGTACAAGATTGAGTTTTGAGAACTTTCCAGGGCGCCTGGCTGGCTCAGCTGGAAGAGTGTGTGACTCCTGATCTCAGGGTCCTGAGTTCGAGCCCCACGTTGGGGGTATAGATTACTTAAAACAAAACAAATGAACACTTTCCAGGCACGATCTCATTGAATTCTTACCACCTTCATCTGAGGGAAATAGTTTATAATCCCTGTGCACGGATTAAAGAGGTCGCAAAAGTTTTAAGTGGGAGAGCCAGCTCTGTCTGGAATCACCTGTGTCCCAGGTGACTCCAGGTCCACGCGCTTGAGCACAGTGTTGCATTGTTGAAGTGTGCAGTCGGGGCACGGAAGCTCAGAGGGAAGGCTGTCATGATCACCTGCGGGCTCAGGAGTGGGCAGCAAAGGCTCAGTGACTCGCACGCTCTCCTCTGGCAGCTTTGGCGCCCCCTAGTGGCCCCTAACCTGGTGTGCTGAGAAATTCCAGGGAGAACTTTCACTAAACTGCCTCTGAGCCAAGTCATAACAGAGGGAAACGGGAGGTCTACAGGACAGATACATCAATGATTCTTAAAATACCAGCCTCTCACCTGATCATACACGCCAACCCTCTACTCCCAGCATCTAAGCATTTCCAGGGAGCTTGAGTTAGAGCTATGTTCCCATCCTCTGCCTCCGTGACACATGACACACTAATTTCCAAATTACAAGCCACAGCCTTTTAACCTGATCACAGATGCACACACCTTCCCTCCAACCATTAGGCTCAGAAAACTGGCTTCATTTTCATTAATCAGTGAGGAAAAGCTCCCCAGCTTCTCTACTCTATTAGGTCTCCTTCTATTTTTAACCGAATGTCTGCCAAAGCACTAGTGGGCTAAAAATAGACTTACTTATAATACAATTCATCGTGTACTCAGCTGCCAGGAGGAAGCTTAATTTAAACTTCATCTAAGGTGAAATACCTTTAAGAAACACATTATTTCATGTAACTATTTATTAATATCATTTTTTTTTAGGAGTCCTTGACATGAACCCTTTGCTATAGATCTTAGAAATGTAGAGAACTTTAGTCAGGTTTGAAAGAGGTTCCCACAAAACTATTTTGCTATAGTGCTGGCCAAGGTTATAAAATGCTTTGGGAGCTCTTTTCCTTAACTTTAAACTCCTTTGGTGCCTCCTCAATTTTATTTTTTAATTTTTAAAAATTTCTTAGAGCAGGGGAGTGGGGAACAGGGGGTGGGGAGAGAGGGAGAGACAGAGAGATAATATCTTAAGCGGGCTATACCTGCTGAGCCACCCAGGCACCCTCCTCAATTTTTTTTTAATAAAGTATATTTTTGAGAGAGATAGAGACAGTGTGAGCAGGGGAGCAGCAGAGAGAGAGGGAGAGAGAATCCCAAGCAGGCTCTGCACTGTCAGCACAGAGCCCCATGTGGGGCTCGAACTCACAAAACCATGAGATCATGACCTGAGGCGAAACCAAGAGTCAGATGCTTAACTGACTGAACCACCCAGGGGCCGCCCCCCGCCCCCCAACTCTTTGATTTTTAATCAATTTTAATTCTAGACCTCTGCTTCAACTTGATCTAGGTGAACTGTATCATCTTGTAAAACTAAGGTTTTACAAGGTTGCCAGATTTAGCAAATACAGGATTCCTAGTTAAATTTAAGGTAAATACTGAAAGGTTTTTAGTATTGCAACATACCCCAATATTGCATGGTTTGCTTAAGACTTTCCTGGTTTTAGGGGCGCCTGGGTGGCGCAGTCGGTTAAGCGTCCGACTTCAGCCAGGTCACGATCTCGCGGTCCGTGAGTTTGAGCCCCGCGTCAGGCTCTGGGCTGATGGCTCGGAGCCTGGAGCCTGTTTCCGATTCTGTGTCTCCCTCTCTCTCTGCCCCTCCCCCGTTCATGCTCTGTCTCTCTCTGTCCCAAAAATAAATAAAAAATGTTGAAAAAAAATTAAAAAAAAAAAAAAAAAAGACTTTCCTGGTTTTAGCCCTGAAAGTTGTCTGTTCGTGAACACCCTCAGTCCCAGGCAGAGAACCCTAAATATGACACAAATCATACCCCCATCTTGAGGATTTATCACCCACTGAGAAGTCCTATGGGAGAAAAAAAACTTTTCTTTTTATAACAGCTTCACTGAGATGCAATTCACATACCATAAATTACCTCTTCAAGGACACAATTCATTGCTTTTTAGTATATTCATAGAGTTGTGCAACCAGCACTGCTAATTGTAGAATATTTTCATCACCACAAACACCCCATACCTCCCCATTCTCCCCTCTCTCCAGCCCATGGAAACACTAATCTACTTTCTGTCTCGCTGGATTTGCCTGTTCTGGACATTTCATACAAATGAAGTCATGTAATATGTGGTCCTTTAGGACTGGTTTCTTTTCATTAGCAGGACGTTTTCAAGGTTCATCTATGCTGTAACATGACTCAGTGCCTCATTCATTTTTTTTTTTATTGCCAAAAAGTTCCTTTGTATGAATATAGCTCATTTTGCTTATTAATTCTTTAGCTGATAGTTACTTGGGTTGTTTCCACCTTTTGGCTATTATGAATAATGCTCTATTAAACGTTCTAGACATCCTGAGGTGCCTGGGTGGTTCAGTTGGTTGAGCATCTGACTTCAGCTCAGGTCATGATCTCATGGTTTGTGAGTTTTGTCGGACTCTCTGCTGACAGCTCAGAGCCTGGAGCCTGCTTGGGATTCTGTGTCTCCCTCTCTCTGCCCCTCCCC
>NC_064816.1:76285172-76319054 GCF_023721935.1 Panthera uncia
CTGGAGCCTGCTTGGGATTCTGTGTCTCCCTCTCTCTGCCCCTCCCCCACTAGTACTCTGTCTCTCAAAAATACATTTAAAAAATACTAAAAAAATGTTTAAAGGTTCTAAACATTCTTGTGGGAGTTTTTGTGTGTACCTATGTTTTCGTTTCTCTTGGGTATATACCTAGGAGTAGAATTACTGGCTTCTACTGCAACTGGTTAACTTTTTGAGGAATTTCCAAACTATTTTCCAAAGTGTCTGCACCAGTTTACATTCCCATCAACAATATAGGAGGGTTTCAATCTCTCCACTTGTTATTGTCTCTCTTTTCGAACACAGCTATCATGGTGGGTTGGAAGTGGTCCTCCTCTGTAGGTTGATCCGTATTACTCTCATGATTAATGATGTTGAGTAGTTTCTCATATGCTTATTTGCCATCCGTATATCTTGTGTCTATCATTTGGAGAAATGTCTATTGAAATTCTTTGTCCACTTTTTAACCAGGTTGCTTGCCCTTTTATTGTTGAGTTTTAAGAATTCTTTATATATTTTGGTAATTTCTTTTATCATTATTATTATTATCATCATCATCATTATTTTTGAGAGAGAGGGAGAGAGCAAGCAAGGGGGACAGAGGTGAGACAATCTCAAGCAGACGCCACGTTCAGCACAGACGTGGGATGTGGGACTCGATGCCACAGCCAGGGGGATCGTGACCTGAGCTGAAACCAAGAGTCAAATGCTCAATTGACTGAACCACCCAGGCACCCCCAGAATTCTTTATATATTTTGGACATAAGTGCCTTCATAGATACATAATTTACAAATGATTTTCCCATTCTGTGAGTTGTCTAAGAAACTTTTTAACTGAGTGTTCCCCAAATGTTATTAGACCATAGAGAGTTCTTCATTTCAGTCATCTATTCAGTATTGAGTTTAAACTCTGTGCCAGGCATTGGGGCTCCCAGGATGGAAAGGAACTGTCAGGAGGAGCTCACAGTCTGGTGCAGGAGAGAGAAGCATGCAAACAAATGGTTTTAGGGACACTAGGGAGGGAAAATTTTCATAAATTTAGAGTGCATCTTCATTTATCTCTAGCCTTTGGTGCTATGTAGGATACACAGTGGGGATCAATAAATATTTGAACTAAAGATTGAATCAGTAGCTTCCTAAAGTGGAAATCCTCCTGCTTCTCTTTATTGTGTGTGTGGAGTTGTGATGTTTTTGTTTGTCACGTAATTTAAAGAATTCTAGGAGTGCCTGGGTGGCTCAGTTGGTTGAGCGTCCGACTTCAGCTCAGGTCATGATCTTGTGGTCCGGGAGTTCGAGCCTCGCACTGAGCTCTGTGCTGGTATCTCAGAGCCTGGAGTCTGCTTTGGATTCTGTCTGCCTCTCTCTCTGCCTTCCCGCCTCTCACAAATGAACAAACGTTAAGATAAATTATATAAAAAAAGGAATTCTAAAAGGCTTGTTAAGGTCTGAAAAATCTCCTCTGTCTGCCCCTAGCAAGTAACATTTCCATCACCATTAAATATACCTAAAGCTTTGAAGATCTTGGTTAAAATATAGCCATATTATCTGGGATTATCTGGGAGCTATTATCAGTCAGGTAACATTTTACTCTGAATTAATTCATCTAGATGGGCTCTAATGACCTGCCAGAACTCAGGACTAGTAAATTTTCCCGACTGTGGAGCTGGCTTACATCTGGTGGGTTGGAGGGCTGGAGGGAGCATGGCAGGAGGTGTGATTGGGTGGGTGCAGGGAGGTACTGAGAAGGTCAAAGTAAAGAACATGAGGGGTGCCTGGGTGGCTTAATTGTTGAGTGTCTGACTCTTGATCTTGGCTCAGGTCATGATATTATGGTCATGAGATCAAGCCCTGTATTGGGCTCCCTTTGCCCTCCCCCACTCATGTGCACACATGTGTGTGTACTCACTCTAAAAAAAAAAAGTTAAAGAGAAAGGAACATGAACAGCCCCCAAAACAAATTTTGGATATACACTTGTGTGCGGGCCTACCTTTTTTTTATGCCTCTCTTATGAACAGAGAGAAAAATTCATATAAAAGTGTTCCCTGCAAGAACCATCAAACCACAGGATTTTGATGTCACGGAATTAGGGGTGATGGATGAGCCCGAATTAACACGTATGTGCTGTGACGCTCAGAGCCTCCTGAAACCCAACTCATTTGAACATAAGAAAGAATGACCTTACTGTAAAAAGCCTCCCTTTTAGGCCCCAAAACACTGTCAGCAGAAAGACACTCTTGAGAAATCTCTCCCATCTCTTTTTATAGAAATCAAATATTACTTAAAGCAAATAAATTAGATGGCAATTATGTGCAATTGTGAGTTGTAGTATTAAAAGAAAATGCTCTTCAGTACAGTTAATTGGCATCAATTGTGATTTGTCCAAATGAATTCAATATCCAGAGTGAGGTTAATATTTTGAACACTTTAGTGATAGTGAGAGTTAGAGGAATAAGATTCGAGCAGCCGCCAGCTATATCCAGATGACCTGTCTTGGGAGTCCTGTCACATTTCTGGGCTCACCCTGTGGTCCCACCAGCATGCCTCTGTCAGTGAGGGAGGGCCCCACGGGCCGGTTTTCATCAGGGATCTCCAAACGCTTGCTCACCTACTCACCCCCGCCTGCCATGTTCCCACACAAGCGCTGTCAGACCTTCCCGCGACTTTCTGAGGGCTGCGGAGACCAGCCTCGTAAGTGGCCACAACCGCAAGCCTTGTAGGGCCCTTACGCCATTCAGGGATCTTCCCAGTCTGTGAAGCCAGCGTGCGAAGGCAGTGTGCTGTTAGTACCTCAAATCCCTCCGGAAATGTGGGATAATAAAGAAAATGTGTGTGTGAGAGTGTATGAGCACACTCAAATATTGTTAAAAATCAGAATTTGAAAAATTAACATGCTGGTTTCAGGTGTTTTGTTTTGTTTTGTTTTCCCCCCTCAATAGGATCATCTGCCACTGTTTTTCTTTTAGAAGAATCTTCCTAACATATTTACTTGACACATACTCCTTTCTGGAAGATGAGCTGAAGACCAAATAAACCTGACGGAAATACTCATATAGACACACACACCTACTTTGTCTTCTTTTGACAAGTTAAAGCAGCCCAGGGCTTCCACCTGCACTGGCTGGAAAGAGGACTAAGGCACCTTGCCAAGTATGTGGGTGGCTTGGGAAATGAGGCCCATTAGCCTGCCCCTCGGTCAGGTGCTGTAACTTGCTCCAGTCCACACTGAACTAGTCCCAGGGACCTCTTGGCACTGGGTACATCTGCACTGTGTATATGGGGCCTCCCCCGCTCTCACTGTGGTGAGGAAAAGAGGTCACAGTGGGATCCTGCCCTTCCTTCAGGATCTTTTTTTGAGGCTACCGTGCATCTTTCACACTGGTGGATTTGGGGATGGGGGAATCTTCTAGACACCCAGATCCTGCAGTCCAGTTCGGATCTGCCTCAGGGTGAGCTTCTCGGAAGAAGTCAGAGTCCATGGAAGAACCGTCCAGAGCTTCTTTCCTCCATATATAAATGGGGCCTTCAGTCTTTGGTGAAGCTGCTGCTGTCACAGGCCATCGCACTTTAGGGGTGGTAGAGTTTTCCACTTTGGCTTCCCCACCTGGCTGAAAAACTCCATGAAATCACTTTCTTCTTGGCTTTCTTGTCTGTCTCTCCTTGGAAGGGAGTAGGTGATTGAATACATGTTAGGTAATAAGCTAAATGCAACTCCATCCACCCATTTCTCGACTGGGCAAAAAATCAGTGAAGAGGGAAAAAAAGGAGGTTGAGAGATGATTTTGGAAATGAGAAGGAGAATGAGAGAGGCTGAGGGGGCAGATGAGGACGGGGTTGTGGGAAAAAGAACGGTAGGGCCAAGACTAAGAATAGCACTAAGTTAAAAAATGGAGATTTGGGGGGCACCTGAGTGGCTCAGTTGGTTGAGTGTCTGACTTTGGTTCAGGTCATGATCTCACGGTTTGTGAGTTCGAGCTCCACATCAGGCTCTGTGCTGACAGCTCAGAGCCTGGAGCCTGCTTCGGATTCTGTGTCTCCCTCTCTCTCTGCCTCTCCCCTGCTCACACTTTGTCTTTCTCTCTCTCTCTCAAAAATAAATGAACATTAAAAAAATTCTTTAAAAAAATATGGAGATCCCCCCCACCCCAACCTTAGAAATCCATCTGTCTGCATCAGGATGAGACCTGATCAGCACAATACGAGATACCTCTTCTCCAGGGCTGCTTGCCCATGGTGAATGACTGCTTCCAAGTTTATGGACTTCGGTGCCTGATTCTTCCAGGGGTGAAATGGAGTGGTGAGTATGGCAGAAGGAAGAGAAAATGGGCTTTGTGATCAGAGAGAACTGGCTTCAAATCCTGGGCTGGCCAGGGACTCACTGTGTGAGCCTGAGTCAGTTACCTGATGTCTCTGAGTGTGTGTTGTCACCTGTACGATGAGGATAGTAACTCCTGCCCGGTGGGGTTATGTGACAGCTAAAGGGTGACAACTGAAGGACAGTGCCTGGTGTGCAGTGGGGATTCAGTAAACGTCAGCTGCCTTTTCAGCTGCACCCTGCCATCTTGACCATGAGCTGCCACCGAGGCAGCCTGGGGTTTTTGCCACGCAGATCCCAGCCGGAGAGGAGCCAGTATAAGAGAAAGGACCCTAAAAACACAGCACTTGTGTTTTGGTGCCTTTGATGTCACTGAAACAAACACCGAGGTTTTAGAAATGCTGCTTGATTTGTGATCGGTCAGTGACCACAAGGTGTTGGCAGACACTCGTTAAAAATGCAGGCGAGAGAGTCAATTTTGTTTGGCCAGAATGCAGTTCAGCACACCCGTGGGAATAAATCAGAATGCCTCCAACCAGAAGATCCAGCTCCTCACCCATCATTTTTGCATTGTTCACTTTATAGGATTTTGAGATGAGGGAGATTAAGTCAAATGGAGGTCAGGGAAAACAACGAAAACTATGACCTGGAATCAATAGCACAAAGGCATTGCTATTCTTAATTTCTTTTTGGGGCAGGTCAGGGCTCTCATTAGGAGAACCCAGTATGCCAAGTATGAAGAAGGGCAATTAACAGAGCATGACTCCAGCTCAGTGTGATTGGGCTGTGCTGTCCGCATCTGAGATAGCGTAGGGATGCTTAGAGACAGTTTCTCGGCTGCACGACATCTTCCCACACATACTTTCCTAGGACTGGCCAGTCCAAGCACCTGGACTCTCCTTCCAGCTCTGACATGGGCAGGTAGGGGTGTGTGTGTGTGTGGGGGGGGCAGCTTTCCTCTTTGATTCTTCCGTAATGAGTATTATATATCAGGCTTTTCCTACTTCTGGGTTGTTGTAAGGGCCAATAGGAGGTGTGGCTAAAGCTCCCTGAAAAGCTGACCCCACAGGGTGTGGCAGGTCCATATGTGTGTCTAGCTTTGAGCTTTGCAGGGCGAGGGGCAACTGGGTCTGGGACCCAGTCAGGGCCGGGGACCCAGGCAAGACCTCACAGGCAGCCAGGGAGCCCAGACCTGCCCTTCTCCAAATCACAGAGGCCACGCATCAAGCCTTCCGCTGCCTGGAGTGGACTGGCAGTGTGAGCCCGTTTCGGGTCAGAGAAAGCTGGACAGAATGCAGCTCTCTCTGTGTGTGACCCTGGACGACTGCTTATCATCTCAGAACCTCATTTTCTTATCTGAAAATAAAATGGAGGTCATTCCATCTACCCAAAGGGTAGGTAGGATGACCAGAGGTAATGTTTTAAAGTGTTTGGTGCTTGGAGGTGATAATATGTGACAGCTCCTACATTAATTCCTTTCCGGTTCACCCCTGAAGTTCATTCTCCTTTCGCCTTCATTAAAATGCAGGGGATAGAGGACTCTAACTAACCCTGGTCTGTAACTCCCAGCAAAAGCGAGAGGTTGATTCTGCTAGCAGGTGCACCGTATGCCATTTCCGGGAAGGTGTATTTGAAGTTTATATTCAAAGGAGGTGAAACACGGAGGGTATTTTTTATCCCCGAGTCAGTTTGTCTCCTTTTCCCTTGAGAGTTGAAAACAAAGTGCTGGAAGATGGGGGAAGGGAGGCACTGAGGAGTCACTGGCCCAAGCCAGTTCTAACCTGCTGCCTGCAGAACCTGCCATCTCCAGGAGTGAGAAGTTACAATGCTGTAGATTGTCCGCAGCCCTACCACCTGCTCTGTTCCTCAAAGCCCAGGAGTTCCCTCTATCAGTCCTGTTGGACCCTGGCATTCATTGCAGACCTTGATGGAGAGAACAACCTCCAGATTCTGTGCCAATCAAAAGCCCGCCTGGCAGAAATGCTAAGCAGGAAGGTTGGTCTTGGTAGGAACTCTCTCTCCTCTTCCCTTAGATTCCCTGAGGTCACTGTGGACCACATTAGAACACCAGGAAGCTTTATGCTGGGACATTACCTCAGCTTCTCCTCTTCCAGAATCACCTTCACTGACGTATACTTTAAATGTTACGCTCTGGGGGCACCTGGCTGGCTCAGTCAATAGAACAGGCAACTCTTGATCTCGGGGTTCAAGCCCCACATTTGGTGTGGAGATTACTTAAAAATAAAATCTTAAAAAAAACCCCTCCTAATATATGTACCTTTTGTTGTATGTATATCCTTCCTTATGTCAAATGTAGATAGATAAATGCATATATGTTACACATGCCCATCTATACTTTATTTTACACCTTTTTCTGGAGGTACGACTTTCTCCCCAGTGGAAGTAGCTGACTGCCGGTCATGTTTAGGATCCAGTAGTTCACTCAAAGCGTTCATGGTCAAACAACCTCTGTCAGCGTCTGTGTCTCTGCAGCTTTCCGCAAATCTCATTAATCTGGGCTATAGCCTTGGACCTACTGTGGTCTTTGAAAAGATGTTAATCTCAAGCTTCAGTATAATACCACCTGCCCCATTTACCTAATAAAGTCCTACGGGGACCAAATAAAAAAAATGAATGCCCTGTGAATGGAGCCTTTTTGAAAAGGTCTAAGAGTGCCTAAAACATCTCTGATTTATAAAGCAGCATCGTTTGATGAGCAAAATGCACCTGGTGGGAGCCAGGAAGGAGACTGAAATCTGTGAAACACTCTGCTTGCCCCTCCAGCACCATTCCCCACCCTCCTCCACCGGGCTCAGTCTAGACTGCAACAGCTGGGCTATTTTGCCTTCAGGCTTCAGCCACAGGAACAAACAGCAGGAGGCGGGGGGATGGAAGCAGAAAGAGGTCAAGTGCCTTCCTTGCTTGGGGCTGCAAGCTGGGGGTCCCCTCCCACAGCCGGTGCTGAGAGAGGGCAAGTTACACTTCTCTCCAGCTTTTGGTCACCACTCCCGCAGGTAATGGCTCCCTCTGGCTCCCTAACAGTTGCTTCATTAAACATTCCTAAGTTACCCTCTTGGAAGGTGCCGCATGTTTCCTGCTGGGGTCTGGTTGTGTCCCCCAACCCCTAAGGCTCAACCCTCACACAACCTCCTTGAGGTAGACAAGACTGCTCATTTTACAGAGGAGAAAAGGATATGGTTAAATAAATCTCCCAAAGTCATATAAATTCTAAGCTATAGGTATCAAACTTGATCTGTCTTATGCCCTATCTGTCTCACGTTCTCTTAAGTGGGTAAAATGTTTTTGATACTATATTTGTTCACCCTCTTTCTCGTCCCCTCCACATGAAAACACAATCCAATGCAATGAGTATAAATTTACAAATATCTGGTTTATGTTATATTGAGATAAAACCTTTATTAATGCTGAGATGGAGAATTCACTTACTGTATCCTATCATCTTCTTTGTTTTACTTCTTTTTTTTTTTTTAAATGATTAATAGCACCTAATTGCATGTGACAGTGGAAAGCATAAGATTGCCAGGGGAAGTCCAGGATGATACTGCCTCTGGTAATTGTACTAATAGAAACATTCCAGGAAAAAAAAAAAATCAAAATAAAGAAGATTAAATTTTCCTGTCTACTTCAGGCTGGATTCTTAGTATATACTTTATGTGTCCTATCCAATCTGGAGACAGAGGAATCAGTTTATCTGAATATTTGATTTTATTTTTCTAGTTGTTAGCAGAAGCAAAGAGAGGTACTAAAAGAGAGGCATTCACTGGGAGATCTTGGAATTTCTTATATAATTTATATTCCAGGAGATAAAATATACATCCCAATACTTTTAACCCATTACATCTAGCTGCCATTTAAGGTAGAGTGGACCCTTATTGTTCCCTCTTGGATTGGGTAGTGGGAAAACCCAGATGATTTTGTGAAGAGACTGCAAGAAGATGGGGGTTAGACCCTTCAGGTCCATTCCCAGCGTTGCCTCTGGGGGGTAGCCCTGGAAACCTAGATGTCTTTTAGCCTGTGCACATACAATGAACCCCCAAGATGTTATGTGCTTCCTTCATTAGTGGTAAAATGCTTGATTTGCCTTGGACAAACAAAGACAGCAAATGATTAGTTGGTACTCAGCTATAACAAATGCAATGCTGTGAATAACCACACCACACAGAGTCCATTATTCAGCAGTGGATTATTTAATAATCAACCCTCCCTGCATTAGGCAAAATCTTAGGTGTCCTGAAAACCTAGTTTGAGTATCTTTATTGGCTATGACATTTCCTCTTCTGTGAATATCCTCTTCATTTTTTATTTATGTAGAAGTTTAATCTTTCTTTCTTTCTTTCTTTCTTTCTCTCTCTCTCTCTCTCTCTCTCTCTCCCTCCCTCCCTCCCTCCCTCCCTCCCTCCCTCTTTCTCTCTCTTTCTTTTTGTAAGCCCCATACCCAACCTGGGGCTTAAAGTCACAACTCCAAGATCAAGAGTCCCATGTTCTACTGACTGAGTCAGCCAGGTGCCCCAGAAATTTGAGCTTTAATTTTTTTTAATGTTTATTTTGAGAGAGAGAGAGAGAGAAGAGTAGAGAAAGCGCACACGTGGAAGCAGGAAAAGGGCAGAGAGAAAGAGAAGGAGAGAGAGAATCCCAAGCAGGATCCCTGTTGTCAGCGTAGAGCCTGATGAGGGGCTCAAACTCACAAAACTGTGAGATCATGACCTGAGCTGAAATCAGGAGTCAGACTTTGAATCTACTGAGTGAGTCACCCAGGCACCCCTAAAACATCTATATGTTGATTGATTTTAAACAAAAATTTTAATGTTTATTTATTTTTGAGAGAGAGCAAGAGAGCGAGAGAGCAAGGGAGGGGCAGAGAGAGAGGGAGACACAGAATCTGAAACAGGCTCCAGGCTTCGAGCTGTCAGCACAGAGCCCGATGCAGGGCTCGAACTCACAAACTGTGAGATCATGACCTGAGCTTAAGCTGTATGTTTAACTGACTGAGCCACCCAGGCGCCCAGGTTTTGAATGATTGTTGTTGGTAGACAAGCACACTATTAATTTTTGCATATTGATTATATGTTCAAGAAATATTGCTGCACCATTTTATTGGTTCTAGTAGTTTGTCAATAGATTTTCTTAAATTTTATGTAAAGATAATCATACCTTCTGTGAGTAATGAAATTTTGTTACTTCTTGTGCAATTCTTACATCTCTTATTTACTTTCTTGCCTTATCCCTCTAGCTAGGACCTTCAACATAATGTTTTAATGGCAGTGGTGGTGGAGGCATCTTCTCTTGTTCCTGATTTTCAAGGAAGGACGTCTAATGGTTCACAATTAGGAATGATGTCATGATAGGCAAGGAAGGCTATAGTTCCAAGGAGAAGGGCCAAGTAAGGTTCAGAGAAGGTTTGAGAAAACAGGTTGTGTGTGTGTGTGTTTGTGTGTCGAGAGGTGACTTGGGGGGATGGTGGTGGAACATTAGGCACAAGATTAAATCCTAGTCCAACTCTGAAGGGGGTCTATTGGTAATGCTTTTTTCCAAGCGAAATGGTAAGTAAATAGGTGTCCATCACACGATTATTTATAAGTTTTGAATGTAGGAAGTATTCGCAATAACTTTTTTTTTTTGTCAGAAAGAGTGAACAGGTAGTGTGGAAGTAGAAGCGCCAGGAACAGATTAGTTTTAAAAATGAAATGGTAGTGATGAAAGGGCAAGAGAAAGAGTAAAAGCTCATGATGTAGAAGGTGCAAGTCATGGTCTTGAGCGCACTTAGAGTTGAAGGGAAGATGTCAATGGAGAAAAAAGGGTTTCACTGTGGGGGAAAAAGAAAGTAACTGATAGACTAAACTCCAGAGTAGTAAAAGGAGAGGTGATTAAGGACTCAGGAAGAACAATAATTAAAATGTGGAAGCAACTCAAGTGTCTATCAGTGGATGAATGGATAAGCAAAATGTGGCATAGATATGATGAAATATTATTCAGCTTTAAAAAAAGGAAATCCTGACACACGCTACAACATGGATGGACCTCAGGGTGCCTGGGTGGCTCGTCGGTTGAGCGTCTGACTTCGGCTCAGGTCATGATCTCACAGTTCGTGGGTTCGAGCCCCATGTTGGGCTCTGTGCTGACAGCTCAAAGCCTGGACCCTGCTTCGATTCTGTGTCTCCCTTTCTCTCTGCCCCTCCCCTGCTCACACTCTGTCTCTCTCTCTCAAAAATAAATAAACTTAAAAAAAAAACATGGATGGACCTTAAAATTGCTATGCTAAGAGAAATAAACCAGTCACAAGAAGATAAATACTGTATCCACTTATTTGAGACTCCATCCCACTTATATGAAACACAGTCAAAATCATAGAGACAGAGCCACACAGTTCTACCTCAAGAAGCAAGAAAAAACTCAAACAACCTAACCTTACACCTAAAGGAGCTAGAAAAAAGACTATAAGTCCAAATGCAGGAGAAGAAAGGAAATAATAAAGATTAGAGTGGAAATAAATGGTAAAGAAACTAAAAAACAAACAACAAAACAGATCAATGAAACTGGTACTTTGAAAAGATCAGCAAAATTGATAAACTGTAGAAAGACTCATTTAAAAAGAGAGAGAGGACACAAGCCAAATTACTAATAAAAAAGGAGAAATAACAACAAACACCAAAGAAATACAAGCAATTTTAACAGAATATTATGAAAACTATATGCCAACAAATTGGACAACTTAGAAGAAATGGATAAATTCCTAGAAACATATAACCTACCAATTTGAGCAGACCAATCACCAACAATGAAATCGAATGACTAATCAAAAAGTTCCCCCCACAAAAAAAGTCCAGGACTAGACGGCTTCACAGTTGAATTCTACCAAACACTTAAAGAAAAGTTAATACTCATTCTTCTTAAACAATTCCAAAAAATACAAGAGAAAGGAAAACTTCCAAATTCTTTCTATGAGGCCAGTATCACCTTGGTACCAAAACCAGATAAAGACACCACAAAAAAGAGAACCACAGGCCAATATCTTTCATATATTCATTTGAATATAGATGTAAAAGTCCTCAAAAAAAGATGAACAAACTGATTCCAATAATATATTAAAAAATCACTCACCACTATTAAGTGGGATTTATTCCTCGGATGTAAGGGTGGGCTAACAGTCATAAAACAATCAACATGATATGTCATATCAATAAGAGAAAGGATAAAAACTGATATGATCATTTCGATAGATGCAGAAAAAGCATTTCATAAAGTACAATATCCTTTCATGATAAAAACCCTCTGCAAAATAGGTCTAGAGGGAACATATCTCAACATAATAAAGACCTTATATGAAAACCACACAGCAGGGGCACCTGGGTGGCTCAGTCAGTTAAGTGTCCGACATTTGATTTTGGCTCAGGTCATGATCTCATGGTTTGTGGGATTGAGCCCTGCATCAGGCTCTGTGCTGACAGCGTGGAGCCTGCTTAGGATTCTCTCTTCCTCTCTGTGCTTTCCTTTTCCCTGCTTATGTTCCCACCCCCCACCCCCAATACACAAATAAAAACCAAAAAAAAAAAAAAAAAAGAAAAGAAAACCACACAGCAAACATTATACTTAATGCGGAAAAACTAAGAGCTTTTCCCCTATGGTCAGGAAGAGAACAAGGATGTCCACTCTTACCACTTTTATTCCACATAGTACTGGAAGTTCTACCCACAGCAACCAGACAAAATAAAGAAATAAAAGGCATTCAAATTGATAAGGAGGAAGTTAAACTCTATTTGCAGATAACATGATACGATATATAGAAAACCATAGACTCCACCAAAAGTTTACTAGAACTGATAAATTTAGTAAAGTTTCAGGATAAAAAAATTAATGCACAGAAACCTATTGCATCCCTGTACACTAATAATGAAGTAGCAGAAAGTGAAATTAAAAACATAATCCCATTTATAATTGTACCAAAAATAATAAGATATCTAGGAATAAACTTAACCAACAAGGTAAGACCTATACTCTGAAAACTGTCAGACACTGATGAAAGAAATTCAAGGTGAAACAAAGAAAGGGACATTCCATGTTATGGATTGAAAGAATATTGTGAAAATGTCCATACTCCCCAAAGCAATCTACAGATTTAATGCAATCTCTATCAAAATACCAATAGCACTTTTCATAGAACTAGAACAAACAATCCTAAAATTTGTATGGAATCACAAAAGACCCATAATAGCCAAAGCAATCTTGAAAAAGAACAACAAAACTGGAGGTATCACAATTCCAGATTTCAAGCTATATTACAAAGCAATAGTAATTAAAACAGTATGGTACTGGCATGAAAAAAGACACTTAGATAAATGGAATAGAACAGAAAACCCAGAAATAAACCCACAATTATATGGTTAATTAATCTTTGACAAAAGAGTAATGAATATACAATGGGGAAAAGATAGTCTATTCAACAAATGGTGTTGGGACAACTGGACATGCCGAAGAATGAAACTGGACCACTTTCTTTCACCATATACAAAAATAAACTCAAAATGGATCAATGATCTAAATATGAGACCTGAAACCATAGAAATCCTTGAAGAGAGCACAGGCAGTAATCTCTCTGATATTGGCAATAATAACATTTTTCTGGATATGTCTTCTGAGGCAAGGGAAATAAAAGCAAAAATAAACTATTGGGACTATATCAAAATAAAGCATTTTTGCACAGCAAGGGAAACAACAAAACTAAAAGGCAACCTATGGAATGGGAGAGGATATTTGCAAATGGCATATCCAGTAAAGGGTTAGTATTTGAAATACATAAAGAACTGATACAAGTGATACAATACTCAAAAAACAAACAACCCAATTAAAAGGAAGACATGAACAGATATTTCTCCAAAGAAGACATACAGATGGCCAACAAAGACACAAAAAAATCACTCATCATCAGGGAAATGCAAATTGAAACTACGATGAGATATCACCTCACACCTGTCAGAATGGCTAAAATAAAAAACACAAGAAGCAATAAGTGTTGATAGGACATGGAGAAAAAGGAACCTTCATATGCTGTTGGTGGGAATGCAAATTGGTGCAGCCACTGTGGAAAACAGTATGGAGTTTCCTCAGAACGTTAAAAATAGAACTACCTATGATCCAGGAATCACAGTTTGGATGTTTACCCCCTCTCCTCCAAAAATAAAAACACCAATTTAAAGGGATACATGCAACCCTATGTTTACTGCAGTATTATTTACAATAGGCAAACTATGGAGGCAACCCAAATGTTCATTGAAAGATGAATGGATAAAGAAGATGTACGTGTGTGTGAGTGCGTGCACCCCCACACACTGGAATATTATTTAGCTATAAAAAAGAATGAAATCTTTCTATTTACAACAACATGGATAGCACTAGAGAGTATAATGCTGAGTGAAATAAGTCAGAGAAAGACAAATACCATATGATCCCACTCATATGTGGAATTTAACAATCAAAACAAATGAGCAAAGGAAAAAAAAAGAGAGAGAGAGAGACAAACCAAGAAGCAGATTCTCTATAGAGAACTGTTGGTTACCAAAGAGAAGTTGGTGGTGGAGAGGGGATGGAGGAAATGGGGGATGAGGATTAAAGAGTATACTTATCATGATGAAAAACACAACGAAATAAAATTAAATGATTAAAAAAATCATAGAGACAGAAAGCAAAATAGTGGTTCCCCGGGCTGAGTAGGGGGATGGAAAGTAGTCTCTGGGACATAAAAAGGAAAGAGACAGAGATGATTGAATAAAAATAGGGTGACGATAAAGAAAAGATTTGGGGTGGACAAGAAAGAATTTGAAGTTGACATTGGATGAGCTTCATCTCTGTGGAGGGGCCGGTGGGGTCCACAGAGGGTGGAGGTGTGTCGCAGAGTTGAGCAAAGAGGAGGAGGTTTGGAGCCACGTGTGGGAGGGAGGCATGAAGGGCAAGCTAGGAATGAATGAAGGAGGCAGCATCTGGCCAGGAATGCTCAGCAGAGGTGACTCGTATGGACGTGCAGAAGATGCATCACCAGGTGTGGAGCCTTTCTCCAGCAATGCTCAGCTACCTAGGAATGGAGAATCCTGGATCGAAGGTTCTTGAAGTGAGGGGAAGCAGTTTGGGGCGCTGGCAAAATCTGAGCAGGGCAGAGCAAGACACATTCTCTGTCCATATTTATATTTGGGAGGGGGTCTCTGGAGATAGCTTTGCTTTTGAGGACCAAATTGTGAGGGGCTGGGAGGCCCGTGAGTTGTGTTTGCTGTAAGATTTGAGCCCGTAACGGAGCCCCTAAGCAAGTCTCCTGCAGGAGTGGAGCCCCTGTAATGTCCGTAATGTAAAAGGGGCTGAGGAACATTCTTCCAGATTGATTGGTTTGGGTGAAAGATGTCTGCAATGTTAGCTTTCAGGGCAAGTCTATGGGGTCTTCAAGATATTTTTAGGCAGTTTCAGACTGACAGTAAGATATTCTGGATTGTATTTGGCCTTCATAGCAGGAAGTAGCCTGGGACACAGCTAGAATTTACCAACTTATTTCAACATGACTTTAACTGCCACAGAAGCCACTACATAGTAATGACTGCAAACCACATGCCCTATTTCTCTCCTGCAG
This sequence comes from Panthera uncia, assembly GCF_023721935.1. Taxonomy (NCBI): domain Eukaryota; kingdom Metazoa; phylum Chordata; class Mammalia; order Carnivora; family Felidae; genus Panthera; species Panthera uncia. Next base: position 76,300,131 of record NC_064816.1, read on the forward strand.
AACCTTCAGCTAGAAACCGCTCTGCTGTTCTAGTGCACGGCTTTGCTCTTTATTATTGGGGATTACACAGAAGGGGCCAGTCTTGGGAGCCCAGGAAATTTTTACCAGCATTCAGAAAGAAGAAAAAGACTGAATTTAACATGTTGAAAGGTGTTAAAACATGCTAATTCTCCAGATGGCATGACAAAGAGGATTCGGTTCCAAATTTACTGCCCCCCCCAGGAGTGGTTTCGTTGGAGTAAGACCAGCCAAACTGGCAGAGTTATTCTGACATCACAATAATGCAATGGGAGGTGGGGCTCCTTCTCCTAGGAGAATTTTAGAAAGGCAGGCCAGGCAGCTAAGTGGCCTTAAAATTGCTCAAGGATGTTGGGGGTTCTCAGTTGTAATTCTAGACTTTCTATCTGACTGAATGACGCCCGATTGGGCGTCTCTTGAAACACACATCTATTTGTCTTGTATCCCCAGAGCCTGGCATACACACACGCTTCAGGGATTTAATATAGAAGGAATCACCAGTGGATTTGAAATTAGGTGGCCACGTGGTAGTATAAAATATTCACATCTGATAGTATCACCTCCTGGTTTCCGCCTTCTTAGGGAAAGGAAAACTACTCCGAGGGCTGGAACAGTGTTAAATAAGAGTCTGCGTTCTAGAAGCAGACTGCTGGCAGGGAATCCCTGTTCCGCTGCTTTCTAGTTGAATAGCCTCACTGAGCTATCGTATTGTCGTCTGTAAAACGGGGACGATATATTCGTACCTGCTTCACAGATCACTGTGAGGATGAAATGAAACAATATAGGCAAAGCCCCCGGCACACAGCAAAATCACAGTAATGTAAGGGAGCTGGGAATCACTCTGCTGTCAACACTACCTTTAGGCTTAATCTTTTTTTAATGTTTATTTTTGACAGAGAGAGAGAGAGCGAGAGTAGGGGAGGGACAGAAAGAGAGGGGGACAGAGGGCCCGAAGTGGGCTCTGTACTGACAGCAGAGAGCTGGTCATGAACTCATGAACTGTGAGATCATGACCTGAGCCAAAGTCAGACACGTAACCAACTGAGTCACCCAGGCGCCATCTTTTTGCCTAATCTTAGGATTCACTTCTCATCCCTCTCTTGCAGCCTGGGGTCTTCCTAAACATACCAAACATGCAGAGTGTTACTGCTCATAGAGAAGCTGTGAGGGTCAGGGAATTTCTAGAACCTAGTGCAGTGCCCGTGTCATAGTACCTCCTCAACACATGCTTAGACAAAGAGTGAATGTTGAAAGAAATTTGCTCTTACCCTCTGGGAATTGCAAAACACACAAACTAGTCTTACGAAGCAAGTATTTACAGGTTTCCATGTATGGAATAGAATTGTTGGACCCTTCAGTTTCGGAACCACAATAATTCACTGAAATTAATCAAAGTGTCTGGAGGTCAGTAGTTCTCAAATTTTACCACATAAGAGTTCCTGGGTTAACTTGAAAATTCTCAGAGTCAGAATCTGAAGATCTGGGAAGAGGGTTGTCTTCAGCATTTTATTTTATTTTATTCTATAGTTTTAATTTATTTTGAGAGACAGAGAGAGAGGGAACAAGCTTGGGATGGGCAAAGAGGGAGAGAGAGACAATCTAAGCAGACTCTGCACGGTCAGCACAGAGCCTAAGGCAGGGCCCAAACTCATGAACCCTGAGATCATGACCTGAGCCAAAATCAAGAGTTGGATGCTTAACTGACTGAGCCACTCAGGTGCCCGTTTGGCATTTTATTATTATTTTTTAAAATTATTTTTAAGTTTATTTGCCTATTCTGAGAGAGAGAGAGAATGAGAGCGAGCGAGCATAAGCAGGGTAGGGGCAGAGAGAGGAGAGAGAATCCAAAGTGGTCTCCATGCTGTCAACACAGAGCCCCATGTGGGGCTTGAACCCACGAGCCCTGAGATCATGACCTGAGCCAAAGGCAAACCCTTAGCCACTTAACCGACTGAGTAGCTCAGGTGCCCCGCCCCTCTGGCATTTTAAGCAGTCTCCCAGGTAGTTCTGATGCAACACTTCAGGGCAGTCTGAAGGCCTCTGTTGAGAAGCTCTTAAAAATGTTGCTTAAAAATGTGACGGCTGCTCATCTAGAAGCAAGAATTTGTGTGGTCTTTTACTTTTACGGTTCCTTCTTTTTTCTCCAATGGGCGAAAGAATAGTAGGATTGAAATTACCTTCAGTTCATAGATGGGGCTGGGAGAATATGGTGTTGAGCAAGCATAGACACGCTTAAAGGATTTGGCATACAGATCTAGAGTCCTCTGGATCCACTCTATGCCTGGAAATCATCCAGAAGGGTTCTACTTTCAGATTGTTAAGGTAGGAGCCTATCTGTTTCTCAGTCTGACATTTCAGGAGGACTGTATTTTCGCCTTCAGGATTAAGGAAGAAATATTCTGCACTGCCAATATAAATAATTCAAAATCTAAGAGAGCATAATGTGGACCACAGCACACTCCAAATCCAAGAAGAATGCATCCAGATCAGCATTAAAAGTCTATTACTAGGAAATAAATGCTAGGCCCATCAGTTGGCAGGGGAGAAGTTTCTGTGCATTTCCGTGATTTTTCTAAGGAATTAAACTCCCCCAGAATCTGGACTTTGCATTTAACCTCCATCTGAGGTCATCAGTCTGTTCCATCGCCACACGGTGCCACCTGGCATCACTCCCCCCCTCCTTACTAATCTGTTGTTGTGAATGTTGCCTTGAAAGGGTCTTAAGATTCAATTATTAATCAGAACCAATTTAACAGGCTGTTGATGCCAGGAATGAAATTTTTTCAATTTACAAAGCTGGGATAAGCTGATCAAGGAGAATGGTACGATTTCACAGGAAATACATTAAGCTTCCCACGCCTGCCTAAAGAGCTTACTGAGGTTCACAAGAGTGCAAAGAAAGGTGTGTTTAGGTGGATACGTTACCAGTCAATGGAGAGTAATTATGGGGAATTTATAAGCCATAGCAACCTCAGTTTAGATAAAGTTTTCTTAACTTGCAAGGAAGGGTCACGTTGCTATACTCTCTCTTTTTAAAATCTCTTAAAAAATTTTTTTAATGTTTATTTATTTTTGAGAGAGAGAGAGAGACAGGGAGGGGCAGAGAGAGAGAGAGAGAGAGAGAGAGACAGACAGACAGAATCTGAAGCAGGCTCTAGGCTCTGAGCTGTCAGCACAGAGCCTGACGCAGGGCTTGAACCCATAAATGAAAGATCATGATCTGAGCCCAAGTCGGATGTTTAACTGACTGAGCCATCTGGGCACGCTTTTTTTTTTTTTAATTTCATTTAAAAAGTAGCCCCAGAAATTTTACTTAGACAAAAGATGCTTCAGAAATGATATTTTCTGCACTTAAATCTGCTTTGTTCTTCTTTTTCACATTAAAGCTATGAGAAGCCACAAGCTTACCCATTATCTTATGAGGTGCCAGACTTCAGGATGGTGATAAATTACTTAAGTCATTTGCAATATTCTGGAAGTGCAGACCATTGTACTGAGTGTGAGAAACCACGCTCTTGAAGAGGGTCACTCATAATGAATGAATTGACCTCACCACGGAACCTCACACTGCCCTGGGTATGGATGGATCACCTAGACAGGTGATGGGTACTCATCCAAACATAAGAATCTTTGTGTTTTTTTTTTTAACTTTTACATTTCCTCCTTTTTTTTTTTCCTCCTGTAGATGAATGGATACTAAGGTGGAAATTGCCTTCAGTCATAGATTGGAAACGTTTTCTCCCCACAGGAGTAGAATTTCACCTGTAACGCTGTGTAAGAAACTGATTATCTCCCGGTCAGGGGAGACGGTGAGGTACGGGCAACCAGTTGCACAACTTACAGGCCCAGGGCTAGATGAAAATTGTTCAGAAAGCGGGGAAAAAGTGCCATTAAAGGCATTACAATACAAAGCTTTTTCCTTTTTTCTTGTGGTCTTTCTCTTGCCTTGTCATGGTTTTTGCTTGTGTTTACTTTTTCTTACTGTAAAATGTGTATAACATAAAATTTGCCCTCTTAACCTTTTTTGTATTTATGCATTACAGGTACATTTTGTACATTTTAAAAAAGTTTATTTATTTCTTTTGAGACAGACAGAGGGGTGCCTGGGTGGCTCAGTAATCATCTGACTTCAGCTCAGGTCATGATCTCACAGTTCATGGGTTCGAGCACTGCATTTGGGTTCTGTGCTGACAGCTCAGAGCCTGGAGCCTGCTTTGGATTCTGTGTCTCCCTCTCTCTCTGCCTCTTTTCCACTCACGCTCTATCTCTGTCTCAAACATAAATAAAACATTAAAAAAAAAAAAGAAAAAGAAACAGAGATAATGCAAGTGGGGGAGGGGCAGAGAGAGAGGGAGAAAGAGAATCCCAAGCAGGCTCCACACTGCCAGAGCAGAGCCCAACATGGGGTTTGAACTCACGAATCCATGAGTTCCTGATCTGACCTGAAGCCAAGAGTCAGACGCTTAACTGGCCGAGCCACCCAGGCACCCCACATTTTGTATCGTTCGAAGTATACAGGTTGGTTGTATTAAATACATTCATACTGACGTGCATCTACTAGTCATGGGGTCTTTTTTTTTTGCTATGTAATGTCACTCTAGGTAAATAAAGTTAAAGTTTTTCATTATTAGCATGCATTTTATCATCCATTATTACATTGTGCAGTGCTAGTTGTAAATGCCAATGTCAGAGCATTTAACTTGTTTGTGTGATCAGTGAAATAACACAATTTGTATCTTGCTCCAGGAGGATGCCTTGAACTGGCCAGAAAATGCTAACACAGTTTCAGGAAGGTTGGGAAAGAAGAGCTGGTTCCCCCCAGGCACAGAGTGGGCTCGAGAAAGCCGGCTGGGAGCATCTCACAGGTGCTTAGGGGCCCTTGCCCTGTATGCCCACTTAGGCCTGATGCCTGCTGGGATTACCCCTCCCACCAGCTGATGTGCTGACACATTGTTCCCTGGCTTGAAGCAGGCCTTGGGGACTCTCCCCTTTTGACGAGTGGTATCCCCAACCAATGGTGGATAGGTTACCCCCCCAGGGTATTGCCACCTCTGTGCTAGGTAACAGGATCACGAGTCAGCGATAGGATCACCCCTTACTGAGTTGTGGCCTCCACCAGACACGTTGCAACACTGCCACCCTGGGCCAGGTGGCCACTACTATGCCCTGCCCCAAAGTGCCACAGGACAGGTGCACACCCAACCAGGACCTTCCCCACCCATGCACTGGTCCTTCCTGGGGCAGAAGGTGGCAGTGGTCACTGGGAAGGCACAAGGAGGGGAGGCTGGGCAGGGCCCAGGTTCCAGGGGATAGAAAAGTGGGCTGAGAACCCTCCCGCTTCCCTCCCCCACCAGCTGGGGACATGTGATGGGGGTGGGAGAGGTACTGGGGGAAGGCAGCAGGAAGCAAGGCACCATAAGCAGTCTCCAAGCCCCCCACCCCCCTTGCATGCTCCAAGTCTCCATTGTCCCATCAGATTTCACTTATAAAACACAGTTTCAAGACTGTGGCTGCACAGCATTAAACCCCAAGCACCGGGCCCTTCAGAGCTTGGGACCCTGCAGGACCACACCAGTCATGCACTCTTGTTGCCGGCAAAAAGCTGGGTGCAGGAGCAAAGAGCAAGCAAGCCAGAGGAGAGTCAGAACCTGTGTCAGCAAGGCCAGCCCATTCCTTGAGCCCAACAGGATCCCCCCTAACCGACGGACAGCTCTGTGAAGAGAGGATTTGTTCCTCAGGCAAAGCCTTCTCTTCTCTTAATAGTGCCCTTATTTCTTCCCTGCCCACTCAGGATTCTAAGTATAGTGCTTTGACCCGACCCTGCTGCTGGAGGTGTGGGCTGCTCTCCTTCTGGACACAAAGTAAGTTTAAAATTCAACATCACTTGTAGCTTCTTTTTGGGTTTTCCTTTGCTGCTCTTCTCTTTCTTGCTTCTTTCTCTCTCTCTCTCTCTCTCTCTTCCTCTCTCTGAGTGAGGGGAGATGGGAAATCTGTCTTTTAATTATTCTCTACAGTAACTTAAGGGGGCAGTCCCTGCCAGGCAGAATGCATGTGGCTCCAACAGCCAATGCTGGTGTGGCCCTTGAGCTCCTGGATGGGGTTGGTGCCTGCTTTCCAGGATTAAGGGAGGCCCAGCAAGAAGAAGGGAGAGAAAGGGAGGGGAAAAGCTACAGAAAGTCACAGAAGCATAGAAAATATGGGAAAGGGAGCATGGAGAATGGATAAGGGGAAGAAGATGGAAGGATGGAGGGAAGGAAGGGAATCAGCGCTTGGCCGCAACATATTGGAAATAGAAGCTTGACCTGATTAACCTACTGCCCTCTAGCAGACAATATCTGGAGACAATGACTATGAATCCTAGATGGTGACAAAGAGTGTCATCTCCAAGTCTCCTGCTCTGCTCAGCATATCCTTGAAAATATGACTCTGCATATTAGTCTTCTCAGAGCACATCCCAAAGTATTAGTGCTCCCTGAAAAAGTGTGGGTGCTCTGGAAAGAACTGGGCTGGGGAGTGAAATGGGACAGCAAACAATGGCAAATCCTTTTCTGGAGTTCCCAGGAGGGCTCAGAGTTGTGTTGAGGAGAGCTGAAATCTCCTGATTTCATTCAGGAGAAACTTCACAGAAATTAACTCTATGCTTCCAGGGTGATCAGTGCAGAGGCCGCATGAGCCAAGTGTATTCATAACCTCAAGTTTTGAAAACTCTTTCTTCCTGACAGTAGTATAATGAACTAGCCTCATAGCACCATTAAATGTCTCACTCAAGAAGTGAGAAGAAAGGCGACTTGCTATCTGATAGGTTCACGGCCTAGAGGTGACGCACAGCTTCTTGGTGGGCCTTGGCATGCCACCCCGGACTCGTAAGCAGCCACAGGCTTCCTGTTCTTATTGTTTTCTCAGTAATTAACATCACGTTGCAGAGACAGATTTCACTTTTGGATTATGATACAGATTGCTCACCATAGGAGCAAAAATTAATTCGTCAAGGGAACAAGACAAAAGACCTGGAGTACGCTGATCTACTTACTGAGATCCCTTTCAGTGAGATGTGAAGACAATATTTATCTCTAGGTCAAAAGAGGAAGAGAATCTGTGCTAGTGAAAGATGGCCTTGCTCTTTCTGGAGAATTTCTCAAAATGGTGGTCGGTGGACCATCCACATCAGGATTACGTGGAATGATGGTATAAAACCAGAGGTCTGCACCCCCACTGCAGAACGACTAAATAAAACTCTGTGGGTAAGGGGTCAGAATCTACATTTTACATAAGCTGAGAGTTTGTAACCACGTATAAATTGACAGTTATGAATCAATGCTTGAAGTGGTGGTTTTCAAATCTGAGGAGGCCTCAGGATCACCCGGATGCCTTGTAAAACCAAGATGGCTGGGCCCCTTTCACAGAGTTTCTGATTCGGCAGGTCTGGGGCAGGGCCTGAGAAGCTGCACTTCTAAGTTCCGGAGTGATGCTGATGCTGCCGGTCTGGGGACCACACCTCAAGAACACCACTGGGTTAGAACAATTAAAACAATTTAGCTTCACGTCTGTCAGGCGTAACCTACTTACCGTTCTTGGGAAGCCCTGAGGATCACAGTGTGGGAGGCAGTGGTGGTGGAGGGCTTGTTCCCTGTCCCTCTGGGAGGTGAATGCCTGGGGAGGCCCCCAAGCCAGGCCAGTCTACACTAGGCCCTCAGAGAGCAAATGTGGGTTGGTGTGTTTATCAGGCTTTTGGTGGCTGGCTTTTCAGACTCTAGGGAGGTCAGTTTGGTTTCAGGTGAAAATGGAGCTACCAGTCTGTTCTAGGGCAGGACAGGAAGGATCAGCCAAGGCTAGCACTTCCAGTAGGTCCCAGATCTAAGCTGGAATAACCCCCGCACAAAAGAAACCTAAGTCCTCATCACATGGCTAACAGCCCTCTGGACATGTTCACATGGTGACAGGCCACCAGGCCTCCGGGTGGTATTTCAGGGGTCTCAGGCCACAGATGCTCCATCTATGGAGCAAGATGCACCATCTTGAACGTGCGTCAGGCTGAGCCCTCCACAGACCACCATGGACATGCATGCAGCCCACAGGCTGTTTGGTCCCTGCTTTTCTTAGATACCGGCAGTTACCAATATGGCCACTAGAGGTCTCGGCAGGACAATGATTATCCTAGGAAGGGGCCAGGAAGGACCTGGAAAAAGCTGGGAAAGGGCCTCCCCCACAGCCCTCTGTCTTCTCCAGCAAAGGCAAAAGTAATGTGAGGAACTCACGACCTCTGTCTGCCTGTCCAGTATCTTCAATGTGACAACCCAGTCTTGCAGGGCTGCTCTGGGGACCATTTTCCTCTTCAAACTGTGCTAATGGTTGTCACTGGAGAAGGGATGGTGATACTATGACAATGGTGATTGCCTAGAAGGGGCCTGCAGGCCATTACCATAATTTTCAACAGCTTCTCCCTCCAAAGGACATAGTGGATTGACACTCTTCAATCCAGTATGAACTACCACGCAAACATGGCTTTAAGAGTCCTCCGGCACAACTCCTAAAGTCCCCACGCCACCCAAATCCTGGAGCTGAAATTCTATCCCAGTGATGCTTTCTGAGGTCACACATTTCCGCGGCGCTACATTTTCGTCCAGCAGCATTAGAACCTAGGAAGTGCATAGGCAATTATCCATCTCCGTGATTTCCCCCTCCCTGCCATATCCTGACCTGCCCCTTCCCATCAAATCTGAATCAGTGGCATATCCAAGGAAGATGGCTGCAGACTAAATGGGCTGCTTCGAAAAGATGTACTGAAGCTAAACTTGATATATGGAACCAAAATGGGCCAAATTGTTAAACCAAGTGAGGATTCTTTGCTTCATAAAAAAGATTCATCATAAAAATGCCACGGACTTACTATGGAAAAAGAAAGCCCTGTAAAAACGACATTGCATATTTAGTTAATATCTGTATTTCTATAATTTTGTGTAAGCAAGGGGTATATCTCAAAACTTTGCTGGAAGCCGGCATGTGTGGGCCTCTACTCTCGCCTTAGTTGCTTTTAAATGATTGTTGGATTGCCTCAGAGACTTCCCTGGCCCTGTTAACTCAGAAAGCAATACATTGAAAAGAGAAAATGTAGGGGCACCTGGGTGGCTCAGTCGGTTAAGCATCCAACTCTTGATTTTGACTCAGGTTGATCTCACAGTTTGTGAGTTCAAGCCCCACATTGGGCTCTGCGCTAACAGTGCTGAGTCTGCTTGGGGTTCTCTGTCTCCTCTGCCCCTCTCCCATTCATGCTCCCTCTCTCTCTCAAAGGTAAATAAACTTAATAAAAAGAGAGAAAATGTAACCTTGTTCACATACTGGGTCTGGTGTCTTGCTAGATAGCCCCCAAAATGCAGAAATTGGAGATGACCAAGGCTAGGGTTTGCCATGTCTTCCTCAGTTTCACAGGACAGCGTGAGGAGGGCAGGCTACTCACTTCTCACCTGCACCTTCTCCCTCCTTCCCTTGTCCCCCTTCAGTTCTTAACAGACTCATAGGGCTCTTGCTCCTATTTGCACAGCCCGACTGTCACTTTTTTCATCATCCTGTAGTGGGAAATCACTGAGAGGATGCCACATGAAAGCAGCTGGAAATTCGTGAGCAAAGTTAGCATCAGGTAGTTACTCAACTCGGCTGTTCCCACACTCACTTTGCAGGTGAGGAGCCCGAGGTCCAGAGGAGCATAGTAACTTTCCCAAGCTCGCCCAGATATTTAGGGCAGAGCCAGGACTGGGACCCGAGTCTTTCCATAGGATGTAGTCTCCTTTACTTTCACTCACTTTTAAAAATAAAAGTTCAGGGCACCTGGGTGACTCAGTAGGTTAGGCGTCAGGATCCTGACTTCAGCTCAGGTTACGATCTTGCGATTTGTGAGTTTGAGCCCCACGTCGGGCTCTCTGCTGTCAGTGCAGAGCCTGCTTGAGATCCTCTGTTACCACCCTCCCGCCCTTCCCCCACTTGCACTCTCTCTCTCAAAAATAAACAAACATTAAAAAAAGAAAAGAAAATATCTTCTGGCTGTGTAGGGGGTTCTCTCCCAGAGAAAAATGAGCTGGGACAATACCTTGATAAGACGCTTGGATGGAAAGAGGAGGACTGGGTTTTCATCCAGCCTCTGCCCCCTCCCAGGCAAGTTACTTTCCCTCTGGGAATTCAGGGGTTTGGAATGAAGGACCCATCTCTAAGGACTCATCAGCTGCAGAATTCTGTGCATGTCTAAATGGTGGGTTGGCCTCTTAACACTGAGGGGACACATCTCATGAAGAGCCACTCTAATTTTAAGTTCTTATCATTTCTGACAACTTGGAAAATTTCCTCCTAACTAATTCCCATCGAACACATACTGGAAACTTTGGTGAGCCTGAGAACAAAGGCAGACCCAGCCCTGAACTCACTGGCAGGTGGGGACGGCTGTGCAGTTAAGATAGGATATTTTAAATGCTCCAGATATTCTCTTTGTCAGGCACAAATTCCTCCTCCCCAATTTATTTATTCTGGAAGTCTAGTTTACCACATATATATTTCATATTAAGTAATCCCTATGCCCAATGTGGGGCTCAGACTCACAACCCCAAGATCAAGAGTTGCACGCTCCACAGATTGAGCCAGTCAGGTGCCCCGAGTTTATCACATATTAAATTCACTCAAAGTGGAAACATAGTTTATGTAGATTCAAGGAACACCAAAAGTGAGTGTGTGTATGTGTGGACAATGAAGGGCCAATAGAGCCCATTCTTTGGCTTAAAAACCATGATCCCATCTCCCTCGTAATCATAGGCTTCATATACATATGTGTGCCTATCACATACATCTGTACAGAGGGAAATAATAAACGAGAAGATTACCACTTCTCTCCACGGCTCATTTTAGCCCCGTCACATGGCACGATGGAATTCGTTTTCACATAGCCTCCACACCTACAAGGACTCACAGAGCAGTGATCTGTCTAGGCTGGTGGCTGCAGAAGACCACTGCAGAGCAAAGGTGTGTCGTCGGTGACCGCGACCGGCATGGAGAAGCCCACAGACATCTTTCCAGCCCGGGAAGCAGTATGTCACTGCAAGAGCGCGGACACATGCCTAGAATCCTAAAAGCTGACAATCTGAGGGCTCATTGTCAGAGAACAATAACCATAGGAGTCTCCAGCTCCTTCGTGGAAAGGTGCCAGGCTCACAGCTGCACGTGCTCTGGCCCTTACCCAGGTGCCGGGGATTGTGGGAGAGAGAAGCACAAATATGAAACCAGGAGCAAGACAGAAGATCTATGGCTTTAAAGTGACGGTTCATGCGGCCCAAGCGCCAAGCGGCGGAAGCGGGAATCGGAGGACAGCAGCGGAGAAAACATGCGGGGACAGTAGGCAGAAGCGCACAAAACACAGCTGGACCCACAAGGAGCCATGCTCACACTTACATGGTGTGGTCTCACACTACCTTAGTTTGCTTTAAGCATTTCCGTCGTCTGAGAGTTTGGGAGGGAAAAACAGAACGGTTAAATAAATTAAGAGCTTGCACTGTATTTTTAATGGTTAAAAATCACAACGTCATTCCTGGCCATCCCAGTCATCGCGTGCGGAAAGACACGCGTGGTGAGTCATAGGGATGAAGGGCACAGTTCTGAGAGCCGGACTGTGATCTCACATCTCGTTTCTGCCGCTTGCCAGCTGCGTGACCCCGGTAAGTGTCCTATCTTTCTGTACCTCAGTTTCCTCATCTGTAAAATGGGTCTAACAGGAGCACTTACCTCGTAAGACCATGGTGAGGATAGAACGAATTAATACATGTGAGATAGCAGGAAGAGCCCTATTTACCACAAAGCATTATCTAAGTAGTGGACATCATTGTTGTTGTCATCATTTTTACCTTTGGCTCCCTCAGGCGACACCACCCAGACTAGACGATCAAATGTTTACGGAAAGCCAAGGACTCTCAGAGAATTTCAGATGCTCAATAAGAAACAAATCAAAGCATTCAGGATAAACAGACAAAGTTAGAAATGCACGGGGTGGGCAACGGTTTCATGTGTTGTTATAATTCTTTGAGGGCATTTATTTCAAATTCCAAAGCAATTCAGAGTAGCTTTTAAAGAAACATAAATAAAAATCAATCGCATACGCACAGATCAATTAGAACCCTGAGGCTTGGTTCATGTTGGACAATTCAAGGCTACGTACACATCATCAGGGATTACTCTTTGGACTGCGGCATCTCATATTTTCTAACTTGTTTCCACCAGTGCCTCATGCAGAGAATTGCTGTAAGTCACCAGGGCAAGGATGAGTAGTACCAAGTGGTTTACTAAGTCATACAGAAGAACAGACTTCTTTCCTCTGCTCCTTCCCAGAACCCTTCGGTCAGTTCTGAGCTCACTTGGCAGGATATACGGTCCAGCAGGAAAGATGGGACTCTGGCACTCTTCTTGCTTCCTTCTGTTGCTTGTTACCTATGTCACTTCTTATTCATCACTGGCCCGAGGAAGTTTCCCAGATGGAAGCTTTCGGTTTCTCCTCTGTCACTCCAAGTTTTCCCATTTTCTCAAAGGCGTGGAGAATTGTATGGCCTCTCTTTGCTATGTGAGAGTCTAGATGAAGCGATTTGGTTATTACAGTTGGAAAGGTGGGCGCTAAGTTTTTCAAAGACAAAACTAAAAAGCAACATCGGGAGTCTTCAGCTGGTCGAATACAGAAGGAAAGAACGATCAGGAACATGGCAGCATCCGTTTAGCCTAACTGGCCTTTGCCGGAAAGCGTAAGTCACAGGCTGCCCCCTCAGGCAGCATGCTCACCCCCTGAAGCACAGACACTACAATGGTGTTTGGCTTTCAGCTAGGTGCAGGGTGTGTGTGTGTGTGTGTGTGTGTGTGTGTGTGTGTGTCTGTGGTGCCCAGCCACAGATGGTTGTGCTCCGAGAAGGCTCCTGCTTTAGGCAGAGTTTTAACCTGGATAATATTCTTATGTGCAAATGTTCTCCAGAGTTGAATTCTCTGGCTGCTAGTTGGGGTGCAGGTTCCTGAAGGCTGGACCTGGGTTTTCTCATTTCAGGCAGCCTCTCACTTTGTCAGGTACACCATGCCTACTGCCCCAGGAGTGGGTTAGGGTTGCCACTGAGAGCAACTTCGTTTGGCAGGGAACCTGGCTTTTTAAAGACACAGTGTGAGATCTTTCCCAATCACAGGTATTATTTCAAGGACAACAGAGTACAGTGCTTGGGCTTTTGGAATACTGAGAGGCACCCTGATCTGTTCGACACCTTTTCGGAGGGATGCTATGTACGTCATCAGAATGTTGCTCAGGCAAAAGTACAACTGGGAGAAAGGGGCCAAGGATATTTAGAGAAGCAAAGAGATTTCCAACCAGGAAAAGGAGACCTAATGAATTGATATTTGCAGAAATGGAGACATTTAAACAGAATTATTAAGCAATTAGCCAAATTATAACTAGGATGGGAAACATGAGATGATCTCAAAGGCGATCATTTCAAACAAGCCATTCTCTTGCACTGGAGGGCTTTCATTCTAAACTGTCTGAAGGTCATTATTTTAGCAGAAGAGAGAGAGGCAGTCATGTTTTTCTGGCTGATGGGACAAGCATGTCGTGTCTCCAGGAGGGTCGAGGAGGCCATCAGGCCACAGGCCCACATCTGGAGGGCTGGAGCCCTTGATGCAGTGAAGCTGGGCGCAGCAACACCATCCTGCGGTGTGAGCTTCAGTACGATTCAATGGCAGTAGCTTCTAAGCTCTACTCTGTGTCCCAGGGTCTCATCCTCCCCAAGGCCGTACAGATACACCCAGGCGTATGTTGTCAGGCCAAGTTTCAGTGGGTAGCCCATGTAGGAAGAAGGCCAAAAGAATCGGTTCTACCACTGCATTAGGGGCTGATGCTGGAGTCATTTTTGGAGTATTCTGATGTTTTCTGCTCTCCTTATCTCAAGGTAGACCTCCTCTGGATCTCTCTGGCCCCTGAGAATTGTCCCCCAGACCATAGGTATCATATTCCAATCAAGGCTGAGGCAGGGGGACATACTTCATGTACATCTTTCTATAGAGTCGGAGAGGGTTCCTCGGAGGAAAGGTCTAGCATTACACCTCCCAAAGGGTGGCTGCAGCTTTGTGGTTCCAAGCACACGTGTGTGCGGCATGCTTTTCTCTGCTACACACACACCCTGTATCATCATGTTCCTACTGGACACCAGTGACTGTTCGGAGGGCTCACTCAAGACATCAGTTACTCTACAGTGGTAGTAGATCAACTAACAGCCTGAGACTCTGCTCATTAAATAATCTTATCTACAATACCCAAAACACAAAAAACAGACCTGGCCTTTATGTTTCCATTTGATTTACTCACCCTCGAATGAAGAGCTGTCTCATTCATTAGAAACTTTGTAAAAATCCAAAAATGTCCCTCTGAGTAAGTATTGCTTTCATACCTGGGTGATTTGCACTAAGCCCTAGGAGTCTGGGTTCGATGGTTTAATTTCCCACTTCCTAGGTGGTAGCAGATAATAGGTGGAACCCTGAGTGTTGACGGATTTTCCTTCAAATGCACCCCTCCTGGGCCTTTGGTGCTCTGTGGTGGAGGGTAGCAATGAAAAGAACAGATAGGAAATAGAGTCCTAGTGAAAATGATTTTTAGTTGAGAGGCCTTTCACAGGAGAAATGCAAGATGGCACTAATTTATTGTTGGAATCAGATACCTACGCTGGACATGACCTTAGTAATTAATGACCCTATCTGCCGCTTTGTGTTACAGATAAGGAAATGAAGGCTCTGAGAGGGCCAGCGTCCCAGCCTCCTGGAGAGGCAGCGTTAGTGGGAGACCCCCGCGTTGTGGTCCAGGACTCCCACACCACGCTGCTCCCCAATTGCAAGAGAAGAACATAATTTTCTAAGCACTGATGTCCATTAGGGAGTAAAATATGAACACTATGCCCAGACTGCCCTCTGAGTTTAGAAAGGTTTAATCTCTTCATAAGCTAAGGGCTAAATTAGGAAATTGCTTTAATGACCCCAAAAAGATAAAAATCAAATGGTGTGTGTGTGTGGTCTGACTGTAGGTCACACTGATCCCCAAATGTGAATCTACTATGGACCCCTTTAAAGCAAAACAATCCTCTAAGACCTATGATATACTTCCTTAGCCAGCATTTGAGAAACATTTTTTTTAAATCAATTTTTAAAAAATGCTTATTTTTGAGAGATTCAGAGATTGAGAGCACGAGTGGGGGAGGGGCAGAGAGAGAAATGGGGGCGGGGGACAGAGGATCTGAAATAGGCTCTGTGCTGACAGTAGACCGCCCTATGTGGGGCTCGATCTCATGAACTGTGAGATCATGACCTGAGCTGAAGTCAGATGCTTAACTGACTGAGCCAACCAGGTGCCCTGAGAAACATTTTCTTAAAAAAAAAAAAAAAGCCAAAACCTCATTCTTTGAACACGATTTTCAATTGAGTACTGTCACTGAAAAAAGACAGGTTATATTTGGTAAAATGAAAGCATAAAACTTAAACATCCTTACTAAACCCAATGACGCCCACCTCCTTGCAAGAATATGTCCCTGAAATTCAATTTGAGAAACACTGTCCTAGCTCAGAATTCGTCTCTGCTGTCTTCTCTCGTCCCATTAATGAACTTTTTCTTCAGTTTATGTTCCTTTCCACCTTTGCTCCTATGGCAGCTACCTTTTGCACAGAATGGATTTTCCTAGTTCACAATTTTGCAATGGACCCCGTGTGTCCTGTTATCTTGTCACCTGATCTCTCTCTCTCCGAATCCTGGGTCCTTTGTGATTTCCTTAATATTTGCTTTAGATGAAAATCCAGCACAATCCTGTCTTCATGGAATGGTATTTTTATTGAAAATGCTAGTTTTGTAGAAAGAAAGAGATAGAAGTCTCCAGTCGGCCGTCCAGCCGGCATCAGCCACCGTCTGGATTTCAGGAATGAAGTTCCATCAGCTAAAATGCACTTTAAACATCTTGGCTGGCCTTGTACAGTAGTTAAGTTCCGTGTTTTACAATCTTGCCAATTTAACATTGCCATCCTGTCCTCCCTCTGGAGTGACAGGTGGCTAAAAACACATTTAGATTTTCCTCTGAGGGGGAATTACTCTCTCCTTGACAGGCTCTCTCTACTCCATGTCTCACAGAAGACTAGGAATTTGCCAAGGACCTCCCCTTGGGAATGTCTCTTCCTGCCTACCTGCTTTCATGTACTCCTGGGTCAGAATTCTCTTCTTCATTAAGAATTCATTCCCCAGTGGCAATGTAAGCGTGCTGGAATTTCTTCTCAGGTTTTAGAGTTATTGCTTTTGTTTTGGATTTTATGGAAAGTGGTTTAAAAAAAAAAATGGAATGGGTCTCGGTTCTGCATTATTTTGGTTAAAAAAACTGGAAGGATGTTTCTCTATACTTGCACGTTCCAATACAGTAGTCACTAGACACGTGTGACTATTTAAATTTAATTAAAATGAAATTCAGTTAAAAATTTCGTTCCTCAGTCTCATCAACCACATTTCAAGGGCTCAAAAGCCACATGTGTCTAGGGCACTGTATCGGACAGAGCGAAAGAGAACATTTCCATCCCTGTTCTTTGGCAGAGTGCTGTTCTATAACATTTATTATGCATTAATAAAATTTGAATGCAAGATGTGTACTATGAAACATAAATATGTAAGACAGTTTCAGTCAAAACCCATCTGTAAAGTACGGAGGAGAATTTTTTAATAAACAATACAGTTGGAAGTCTGGGTGTCTTTTATGTTCAAGTCAGTCACACGAAGCCTCGTCATTTAATTTAGATTCTAAGAAGACCAGCCTTTATGTAAATGAAAAGACAGAACTGACTTTCCCTAAATGGAGGTGTGTACACAAGGATGGGTAATGGATGGATGTTATGCACTGGGAACTTGTGTCAACCTAGACATTTTCTCCCTGACCCAGATAAGACTAGGAGTTTTTGGGGTGAGGGAAGGTGCTGTAGGTGGAACTTCTGGGGTTTGAAAAAGCTCCTCAAGTGGTTCTTGTGTATTCTCTCCATCTCATCCCTCTAGCTGGGAACCGATGCTTCCCCAAATAGCTAAACTGTTGGGGAGATGTGCCTAATTGCAGAACACCAAGGACCATTTATGTAATTTAAGCACATAAATCCTATAGAGCTTATATTAGAGTTCTCCAGAGAAGCAGAGCCAATAGGATATTGGAAATATATGTATTTTTCCCAGAGAACCAGGAAAGCCATTGGTATAATTTGGTCCAAGTCCAAATGCCTGAGAACCAGGGGTTCTGATGGTGTAAGTTTCAGTCTGAGTCTGAAGGTATGAGAACCAGGAGGGCTAATGGCAAACCTGAGGGAGGTGTGATGTCCCGTCTTAAGTAAGAGAGCAAATTCAACCTCCCTCCGACTTTTTGTTCTATTCACTCAGTAGAACACCCACTTGCCTTGGTGTGGGTGATCTTTTTTACTCAATCTGTTCTATTTTGGAAATACTCTCACAGATACGCCCAGAAACAATGTCTTACTAGCTATCTGGGCATCCCTTAGCCCATTCAACTTGATTCATAAAGTTAACCCTCACATTGGTTAGGTTATGATTACAGGGCTGGTCTCATGGGCAATTCTGCACAAAGTCTAAGTAGAGTGGGTAAGCCTTCTGGTTAGCAAGGTTATACTGCTTGTCCAAAGTGCATGGGTAAATGCTGAAGGCAAGTTAGCAGAGCATTAAATACTTTTTCATTCAAGAATGACTTATTGAGCATTTAGCAATATCTGCCAAATACCTTGGTACATATTGTAGAGTATGGTAAGACAAGTAAGTAATGGCGCCAGAGTGTGGCAGTTCAATTGCTGCATGGGCCTTGGAGTCAGCCTGAGTTGAAGTCTGGTATACTCTATGTGTGTCCTTAGGCAAATTAGTTAACTTCTCCAAGATTCCATTTCCTGCATTAAATTGGGGATAATGCTTACTTCCTGGCGTTACTCTGAAGATTGAATGACATAAGGGGAACACTCAGTAGAACCTAGTGACTATGTTATTATCAGAGCATGTAGTTTGGCGAGGAAGATAAACTCACTGAAAATCTGTACTCCTCCTGACTGCACAAATGGCGGGTTCAGCTGACAATGAAATGGTCCTAAAGAAGTCTGAGGTGGGGATGTGATCCCTATAGCATCCGATCAGCTGTAGGGTAGATCAGATGCCCCTGACTTTAGCCCTGCCATCTTGCAAATGTGGGTCACTGAGTAATCAGGATGGTAGTATACAGATGATCACATGGGAGAGCTAAGAATGATCCAAGATGGAGTCAGTTCAAGTTCCTTCCTTCAGAGAGGAGCAGACTAAGTTTCAAAGTACTTTCCCCAAATTTAAACACAACGCTTTGGTGGCAGAACTGAGGTCAGAACCTAGGGTTTTGGATTCCTTGCCAAGTGTTGTATACACAACAAAAGCCTCCAAATGGAACAGAAATCTTCATCACCATGAAATACTAGGAAAGATGCTGGTCTTACTATCACTGGGCTGTGGGGTTATTTTGAAACATACTGCTTTAACTTCAGGACCCAAAAACCATACTGGGTGTAATTTTCATTTTGCCCTCAGAGATAAATTGATATCCTATG
Organism: Panthera uncia; assembly: GCF_023721935.1. Taxonomy (NCBI): domain Eukaryota; kingdom Metazoa; phylum Chordata; class Mammalia; order Carnivora; family Felidae; genus Panthera; species Panthera uncia. Next base: position 76,318,779 of record NC_064816.1, read on the forward strand.
AGACACAGCTCCTAGAAGGGACTCTACTGCAGACTCACAATCTCTAAGAACCAAGAGTTCTTGAGATCTAGTTTGTGGTACATCCCAAAAGTTAACCTAGCATATCACTGTTCAGGCAGGGTAAACCTTCAATTCTTTCTGGAGTATGGGAACGGCTAGGAGAACACAGTGGACTCTTGAAAAACAGGTTGCTGTAAGGTAGGGACCCAACTTTATGCTCACCACAGCCCTGATACTATCTTTCTTGGTTTTCAATTCTCAGGGCATGTGGCCAAC
>NC_064816.1:76319064-76414393 GCF_023721935.1 Panthera uncia
GGAGACACCTTTACAATTTTAAGTCAGATTATATCACTCCCTGTTCACAGCCATCTAATGGTTCCCGTCACAGTTGGAATGAAATCCAAACACCTTTCCAATGGGATCTGGCCCATGCCTACCTTCCAGCTTCATTTCACACCATCCTCCCTCTCACTACCATCCAGCCAAACTGCTTTTCAATCCCGTCTTTGGATCTTTGCACTTGCTCTTCCCACTGCATGAAATTCTTTCTCACTGGCTGTTGTTGCATCAGTCTCCAGATTTTGGCTTAAATGCTGAGGCTCTCCCTGAACAAACAACCTGGGGAGCTACTTGGTCATGGTCTATCATATTACTTGGTTTAAATTCTCTGCATAGCGCTTTCCACTCTGATATTTTCTTGCCTTTTAAATTTATTTATTGCCCATCTCTCCCCATCAGAAAACAAACTCCAGGAGATGTGGGATTTTGTTTCCTTGATTCGCTACTTTATCTCCACCTTCTAGAACTGTGCTTAGCACATAGTAGGTGCTCAAAAAGTATTTTGTGAATGAATGAATGGATGAACAAGTGGTGGCCACTGCAGGGTCATATCTCATCTAAGCTTACCTTCTTGCTAGTGTTATTCGTGCCTGCAGGGAATCTCATAGGCTCTGGATGTTGCCCTACCTAGATGGAAAGTGTGCAGCACCATGGAGAGCAAATCTAAAAATCACTCTTACTAGGAAAACACGCAGCAAATGTTGGTTGACTGAACAGTATTTCATGAGTACTTACTCTGTGTCTAATACTAGGGTCTTTATGAGGATTAACTCGATTAATCTCAATAAATCAATCTGGCAGGCTCTATTCTCATTTTCATTAGTTAGGATCAGTAAACTGAGGTCCTAATGGTTAAATGTATCACCCACGACCATACAGATGGTAAACTGAAGGGTCAAGATTTGAACCCAGGGCATCGGACTCTAGTGGCCACACTGCAAACTGTCAGAGAAAATTCACAACGGAACCCATACAAGGGGTCCCTTCCATGCAAGGAATGAATGAATGGCAAAAAGAAAATGCTAGAAGGGTGCTTGGTGGCTTAGTTAGTTGAGCATCTGGCTCTTGGTTTCAGTTCAGTCATGATCCCAGGGTTGTGGGATTGAGCCCTGAGTCAGAGTCCACATTGAGCATGGAGCCTGCTTAAGATTCTCTCTCTCTCTCTCTCTCTCTCTCTCTCTCTCTCTCTCCCTCTCCCTCTCCCTCTCCCTCTCCCTCTCCCTCTCCCTCTCCCTCCCCTGCCCCCCCCCCACCCCGGGCTGTGGGGTTATTTTGTCTCCTCTCCCCTACTTACATGCACTCTCTCTCTTTGTCTAAAATAAAAAGAAAGAAAATGCTACAGAGTATGAATGTATGTGTTTAATGAATATAAATCTGGCTGACAATTGTGTCCTACCTGCATCAAAATAAAAGATATTTCTACCTTTCCAAAGCTACAATGGCCTTTGGTGATCTAAGAACATCAATTGCTCATCTCTTTTGAGATAAACAAGCTTTTCAGCCCTATAGAGATCTAATAAAGGAACTCCTTGGGCATCTTTTATCCAAACCATCACAAATCTGAAGCTGCCATCTCTGCCCCCCCAGGACCTGAGCAGGCCACACCGAGTAGACTGTGCACATGCATGTTGATTAGCTAGTCAATGGAACACTGGAAGCGTGTCAGCTGGCTTTTGGCCCTAGCTCTTCCTTCTGTCCACTTCCCACTGTGCAAGTGTTTGTCTCTACTGGACAATGGCAACTGTCGCATCTTATCTGGCATCTGGGCTTGCCATCTTGGTCCCTCTCACCCAGCCAGACCCCACTGATGTCTAATAGGTCTCAACAAGTGATTCCAGGAGGCGAATGATACTACAGAGTATTTAAAGTCAGGAGGCAAAGGCGTTGGCGATATCCAAGTACATCCGGGAGAAACAGAAGAGGGAGACCGAGGTGAAGTTTTGGGAGGAGCCTGACTCCCTAATGGAATTCAGAGATGGGAAAATCCTCCTGAGGATTTAGTTATTCTAACCATCTGGTCTGACCTTTGCATCAAGTAGAAATACTAAACAGAATGATCCCAAGACAAGGTAGCGAGCCATGACAGGGAAAGAGCTTCTTGAGGTGGATGAAAGAGTACTCTAAATGAGAAATAACAGAGCAAAAGAGATGCTTTAAGACTCAATTTGCTAGGTTAAATATGCTTTACAGAAGTATTACTCTGTGATACATTTAGACAGAATGAACATGGGCTGTGAAGAAAATTCTCTCCTCAGATGTATGCACTCAAGCCCTTTGAATTAAAGTCCCTGAATGTGCAGCTGGGAGCAAAATTTGGTCCTTCATAGTTACCCTTTATGTGCTTTATGCTCAACGGAGGATGTGATGCTATGGGTATTAATAGTGCCTGATAGAGTGATGGACAATACAACTGACTTTAGATTTTCCACCACAAGGGGTCAGGGAAAATCATCTGGTGCACCTACACCCTCAAATACTCCAAATATTCAAGTCTGTCTTCTGTGCCCAGCTCTTTCAATAAAAGCAGAAAATAACAAAGGGCAATGCTTTGACTTCTAGGAGCTTCCCTCCATTTCAAAGTTTTCTCAATGCTCCAGCTTGGCTTTCACAAATATATGCTGGAACAGCAAAAGAGAGAAATGGGAGAAGCAACAGTGATGGAAAAATTTACATTATACACAAGTCATTAGCCCCCAGATACCTGAAGGGCTAATCGGTGAGAGGGACTGAGAGAGTCTACTGCATGACAGGCATTTCCTTATGCTGTCTTAGTCCATCTGCATGACATCCTGGGCAGGTGTTCCCAACCCTCCTTCTACAGATGAGGACAGTGATGCTTTAGTCCCTTATCCAGAGTCGCCTAAGTGGTGAGCAATAGTGCAGGTTTGGTGAGGATTCAAATTCATGTTTAGCTGCTCTGAAGACTATTTAGTATCCCACCTGCATCATGGAGCATTTGGAGCCTCTTTTTCTGATGTATTAAGATGTCCTTTGTGACACTGCTTCATTAATCCTCACCATCTTTTCATGACACAGGAGAATCCCACTGCCTCTTATTTTCCAAATGAGACAATGGTGCTGCACGGTAGCTCCTGGAGAACCTGGCAGTCTTGTTGGGGGTGTCTGGGGGTTTGGAGTAGTTAGGGTCCATGTGGGGACTGCGAGCGGAAGGAGCACGGTGAGGGCACGCTGCAGGAAGGGGGGCTGCAGGTTACTTTCTCATCGTGGCAGTGCACTGTCCTAGATTTTCTCTGATACAGGACATGGTTACACATAGGCTGGCATATAACTCCAGGCTCTGAATGTTGCTTCTTGCTTGTTTTTTTTGTTTGTTTGTTTTGTTTTTTATAATTTGTTTTTCCTTCAAAAGAAAACAAACCCAGTTTTTCTTAAAGAAAAAATACTTGTAAGAATAGAAAAGTTGTGGGAGCATGACTAGTTTCCCTTCAAAGCTCTCTTTACCTAAGTTGGAACTGCTTGAACTGAATTTTCTAGCAATCAGGGGATGAAAAACTGTGTAGACTGCACTTTTGTCAAAACTCTCCCTGGTTATTTTCACTATTGTTATACATGTACAGTGTATGTGTGTGTGTATATATATATATACACACACAAATACACACACATATATACACACACACATATATATTGTACATACAGTATGCACAGTATATACATATATGTAACTTTAGAGAGAGAGAAAGTGAGTGAGAACACACATGCAAATGGGGAGGGGGCAGAGGGAGAGAGAGGGAATCTTAAGCAGGCTCCACACTCAGCACAGAGCCTGATGCAGGGGCTCAATCCCACCACCCTGGGATCATAACCTGAGCCAAAATCAAGAGTTGGGACACTCAAACCGACTTGAGCCACCGAAGCACCCCAGTATTTTTTTTTTTATTAAGAATAAAAATGCAACTTGATTGGGATGCCTGGGTGGCTCAGTTGGTTAAGCATCACGCTTCGGCTCAGGTCATGATCTCATGGTTCACGGGTTCGAGCCCTGCGTCAGGCTCTGTGCTGACAGCTCAGAGCCTGGAGCCTGCTTCGGATTCTGTGTCTCCCTCTCTCTCTCTGCCCCTCCCCTGCTTGCACTGTCTTTTTCTCTTTTTCTCAAAATAAACATTAAAAAATTTTTAAAAAAGTGCAACTTGATTAAGCTAACTTAGCTTGGATATGAATAAAATTTTTATTTTTATTATTTTAATTTAAATTCTAGTTAGTTAATATATGTGTAATATTGGTATCAGGAGTAGAATTCAGCGATTCATCACTTGCATATAGCACCAGTGCTCATCATGACAAGTACACTCCTTAATCTCCATCACCAATTTATCCCATTCCCCCATCCACCTCCCTTCATCAACACTCAGTTTGTTCTCTACAGCTAAGAGTCTCTTATGTTTGGCTTCCCTCTATTTTTTTCCCTTTCCCTATGTTCATCTGTTTTGCTTCTTAAATTCCACATGAGTGAAATCATGTGGTATTTGACTGACTTATTTTGCTTAGCATAATACACTCTAGCTCCACCCATGCCATTGCAAATGGCAAGATTTCATTTTTGATGGCTGAGTAATATTCCACTGCATATATACATTGCATCTTCTTTATCCATTCATCAAAATTCTTAACTTGTAAAGCTGAACATGATCACATGATGAAATGGTCAATTTCTAGGTATCCATATATTATGAGTTACAGGGGAAAAGTTACCAACAGAATAATTTTTTTATTCTTTCTAGTGCCTCCCCAAAGTTGAGCCATGTCATTTGTTGTCCAATCAGGTCACTCTTGAGAGTGACACTGAGTGCCCTTAGTAATTACATCAGGTCAGCAGGCATAAACTGGGACTCCTGGGGAAGCCAGGATGGATACTCATGCAACACAAAGGGAAGTGACTCTTTCTTCTTTCATATATTCCATGAGCACCATGAGCAGTCCAGCAATCCATGATTTAAAAGGCACCTGTGACCTCTAACATTCCCCACGGCAGGGATAAGTCCTTTTATTTTTTTCCTACTCTCTTCCTTTATTTTTACCCACTTCTGCTTGCCTTTGATGGTGGACAGGCCAGGCTGCAGACCCTTGGTGACAGTCGAGCCCCCTGGGAGGCCTTCATGGGGGTGCTGTGTCTCCTCTGGGGAGTGAGGGCTGCGTCTAGGTCCTGAGACCAGTGGGCCAGACTGCAGCCTGGACCTTTATGAAAGGACCTTTATGAAAGGACCTTTTCGGGCTTTGAGAGTTGGTATGTTTGGGGACAATTTTTTCCTCTCACCTTCTTACTTATTCCATTTGTCTGATCTCTTTAGCTGTTCTAGCCTGGGGAGACTTTACCCAACACCCCTGTGGGATGTCCAGCTGACTGTGTTCTCCAGAACCCTAGTTGCCTCACTCCCTGAGAAGAACTGTCAGGCCAGTATCTCCTGAGCATATGTCTTGCACCCTTGGGACACCACTCCTTTATGGGAAGAAGTCTGAGCATCTAGGTCCATTGGCTTCAGACAAGAGGACAGAGGAGGGGGCCAGATGTGAGTTACTGAGCTCTCTGTTTCCTGGGGCAGGGTCTCTCCCCTCCCTATCTTGTGAGACTATCCCCTTGACCTTTTTCCTGCGAATTCAGTGAGCAGCAGCACCCTCCCGCCTGCCTGTGCTTTGAGGGGGGCTGGGGATAGATACCCAGGGGCTCTGCATCTCTGCTCTGAGGGCACAGAGCCCAGGGAGCTTGGCTGTGTTTCTGAGAACATCCCATAGGAAAAGGCCTGGGGCTGTGTCAGAGCCTCTGGCGAATGAGGTCTCCAGGGCTGATTTATGAGTTAGGCATGGCAGGAATGAGCCGCAAGGAGAGAGTCTACAACTAGGGAACTGATGGGCCATTTCTGCTTCCTCTTGGGTTGCCCATACCTGGATCATTAAGTTCTGCCGTGGGAGCCACAGCTGAAGAGAAAGCTAGTTCAGAGAAGAATGTGCAGGATTTCGACAGTACTGTTTGACTAGAAGGGCCTGGGGGTGGACAGTGTGGAGCTGAGATGGCCTGATGGGCACGGGACAGATGCCTTCAAATATGCAAAGGGCTGTGGTCTGGAAGAGGATCTAACTTCCTCTGTGAGGTCCCCAGAGGGTAGTGGAGGCCCCTGAGAGATGGGCCTTCTCCCAAAGATGGGAAATGCCTTCTGAGGGAGCCAGTATGGTGAGATGGGCCAAACATTTCCAAAATAGCTTTAAGAATAAATCAAATAAAATAGCTATTATTCATTGAATATCTTCCATTTGCTAGGTGCTTTACATAAGAGGAGAGAGCCTGCTAATTAATTACCTGCTATCTACTCTCCCCTTTTGCCGTAATCCCCTATATTGTTGGGGGTGCTAATATTTCCAGCTAAAATCCTAACTTTTTCCATCTCCCTTGAAGATGGGGATGGCCAATGAATTATAAATAGTTGGGTGAATTATAAATAAAACTTGTTGGGGTTAAAAACTCAGCTGGGAGGCAGGCTTTTTTGTCCTTCCCTCTTCCTCCTTCTTCCTGTTTGAAAGGCAAATGTGATGGGTGGAGCAGCAGCAACCATCTTATGACCACAAGGTAATCTTAAGGATAAAAGCCACATACTAAAGACAATACAGCACAGAAAAGAAAGAAACAGGGACATTCTTGATGTTATGGAAGCTTCTTGTCTACCCTAAACTGCTACCGTTAGACTTCATATTATATAAAGAAAAGCCAACCTCTATTGGGTTTCATGCATTTTTATTTGGGTTTTCTGTTCTATGCAGCTGACTTAATCCTAAAACACACATTATTTCATTTAATCCTCACAAGAATTCGAATGATGGGTCTTATCACATCCATTTTATAGGTAGGGAAATGGAGGCTCCCAGAAGTTAAATGACTTGCCCAAGGTCACACAGCTAGACAGTGGCAGAGTTAAGATTTCCTGCGTCAATCTGACCCCAAGTCCCTCATATTTCCATACTGCTTCTCTTTTCACAGAGTAGCTAATGTGTGATGGCGAATTCTGTGCCAATATGTTGGATGTGGACTAGTCTTGCTGTCGACACATGCACCAGTCCATCAGGCTGACTGTTGGTACACTTCACCCATGCCGGCTGAGAGGAGAAGTGAAGGGAACGCTTGTATCCTTCTGACCTCAGTCCCAGTTCTATCACTCTCCTACCTTCAAACATACTCTCTTTCTCTTTCTTACACGTGCCTGCTAGAAATGGATAATCAAAGCTAAGTCCTGTTCCATCTTGAATTACTACACCCTCTGCCCTCAGTGTCCACTCTGTGTGTCTAGACCTCACCTGAGTCACATGCACATAATTCAAAGAAGGCAAGTCACAACTGGGGCCCTGTGCTTTCCAAGCTCCTAAATCTTGTTTGAATAGTTTATTAGCCATCTCTTTTTTTTCTCCCAGCTTAGTGGCCATATCAGCAAATGTGGAGGTTGATTTACAGTTTGTCCTTTTTGCACTCTCTGAAGTGGAGCGAAAAATTGAAAGGCTTATGTCGAGCCCATTCATTCACAGACACATTCAAGATCAAATTAATTTTAAAGCTCTTATGGGCTAATTTAATGTTTCTAAGTTTTGCTTTACAAATCTATAGTGATTTTTATGGCATAATATATATTTCAAGCTAAAGCTATTGCACACTTGGAAATACAATTTTTTATATAACACATTCTGGGATGAAATACGTCCTAGGAGGACAAACGAGGCTCAGAACGGAGAAGCCCAAAATTGCTTAATAAGTACAATCACCGGGAGGCAATTATCCAAAAGGGCTCCGAGTCAGGGAATGTTAGAGCTGGAAGGGCCTGAGGAATTACCCAATCCAGCCCTGTCATTTTAGAGTTGGGGAAACTGAGACCTAGAGCAGTTAAGGGGCTGTCAGGGGTCACATTGCTGGTTACGATGGTACCAGGCCTCCAACCTGGGCCTTCCAAACTCTTCATTCAGAGAAAAGATACTCACAGAATATATATGGGCAATAGACTTTTTTTTGGAATGAACTTATCTTCCTTCTCTGAAATTATTTATCAATCTCAGGAGCTATCAGTAATATTCTCTGCATACTGTGCTGCAAGACTGTCTGTATCCAACAGCATATACCATCATGTATCACCGTTTTTGTGTCTCATATTGCTACTGTCTGTAATCCTGTTGGACACGTCTCTGCTCACCTCCTCATGCAGATTATAAAGTTCTGCAGGCCTGGGACTCCATGTTACTTTGGTTTTGTATCCCTTGCAGGGCACAGCCCCACGCCAGTCACACTGGAGTAGACACTCCACAAACACTTCTTGGTTAGAATGAACAATGAAAACAAAGCAGTCTCTGGGTATCAGCCCACTCTCTTTTCGAATTCTATCTTGACTTTTTCCTTCCCACCCATCTCCTTTCTCTCTGTGTTAGCCTTTTGCTGAAGATCACAGCCATTTGAACCTCTGTTTCATCCAGGATTCCTCCAAGCTGAAATGGCTCATTTAGTCTTAGGGGTGGATACAGACTGCTTTGGTAACGGGCCACTGTCAGCCCACAGGATGTCTTTGTGTCAATTAGAAAAAGTAACTCCTTCCTCTAGGCTGGTGGTTCTCAGCGAGGGGAAATTTTGGATCCTAGAGGACATCTGACAATGGCTGGATATATTTTGGATTCTTACAACTGAGGGGTGTTACTGGCATATAGTGGGTAGGGGTCAAGGATGCCGCTAAACACCTTGCTCTATACAGGAAGACTCCCCTTCCTCCCAGAGAACCAGCTGGTACAGAATACTAATTGTGGTGACAATGAGAAACTGTGTAGCAGAAGGAAAACTTTCAAAATTAGACAGGATGATTTAGAGACTTCTTTTTTACCTGATAAATGTGTTCAACTAAGCATTTAGCATTTCCTGCATCAAATACCTACTTGGACCACGACTGAATACTTCTGGACATTTGAATTTAGAAACATCGTGACTGCACTAGAGTTGCATTTAGGCTCTATGTTTTCCACCTTTGATAAAGACCCTTCGGACAAAGATCACTTCTGGAACACGGCCTGATCCCTGGGTTACTGAAACCCTAGACCTAGTCTCATGGAAACCTTCTTAAGCGATAAAGCTCCATTTATGGTCATTAGGTGTGAATCATTGAAAGACCTTCCCTGACTTTCTTCTCTATGTGAGACTGTCACCAAGCTCTATGTTATAGTCCCTCATGCTTTGCTAAATAAGCTCCTTCTCTCCCCGGTGTTGATGCCCTCTTAATATATGCAGCCTGTTATCATCTCCACCCTACAATTCAGGGGAGCTAAGTACCTCTCTAAAACTCTTGGTAAATTTACCAACCTTTGATTACAGTACTTAATCTGTGTTTGCAAAGTACTTCACCTATATCCTTATTTGTGCCATTTATTGTATCTAAATGAGTTTCACTTGGAGCTGGTTGAACTGGTGATTTTATTCATTTCTGTGGGAACTCCTGCTTTTGCAGCTCTAGAAACTCTGCTACTTTAGCCTTTAAAAAGGGCAAAATGAGGGGGCACCTGGGTGGCTCAGTAGGTTAAGAGTCCAACTTGGGCTCAGGTTGTGATCTTACGGTTCGTGGGTTCAAGCCCCACTTTGGGCTCTGCACTGACAGCTCAGAGCCTGGAGCCTGCTTTGGATTTTGTGTCTCCCTCTCTCTCCCCCCTCCCCTGCTCATGCTCTTTTTCTCTCAAGAATAGATTAATATTTAAGAAATGGCCAAATGAGGTTACAAAGCAGTGTATTGAGGTGGTCACGCTGTAGGTTAAATCAGATATCCTGAATTCAGTGTCTCACCTCATTCACATCACATGGAATACACATCACATGGACCTTTAAGAGGTCCAGCCTTTGTCTTCCAGAACCTTTTGGCCCACACAGTTTTATCTCCTGGAACTTCAAGATTTGGTTCTAAGGAACAGGGACAGGTAAATGTATTTAGGGGATAATTCAGTATTCCATTTCAGAATATTCCCCACCTCAGCCCTCACTTCAGAGTGAATCTGCTTTAAACTGCCTCTTGCCCACAGCTGTGAGTGCTTCTGCATCGGAACTTGTACTTCCTTGCCTCTTTTCCATGTGCAGAGGCAGCACTGCCATGCTGTGGGATGGATGCTGTCAGCAGAAGCCTGTGCTGTTGATGAATGGTCCACAGAACCTTGAAGAAGGAAGTGGGGCAGCCTGCTCAGACTCCGTTTCCACTGTCCTCATGGACACCTGCTAAAACTCACGGAATGGACTTTCTTTGGCAAGCACTCCTGACACACTTATTAAAAAATTCAACACTGCAACATTTCTTTTTTTTAAGGGCAGAAAACAGGCAATAACGATTAGTCTAGGTATTCAGAAGAAGTGACGCCAGCAAGATGGCAGAATCAGACGTTTGTCACTTGTATCCCTTCCTCAACAACAACTATTTGGAATCTACCACATCCACTAAAAGTGTCTTTGTCGGAGTTTTAGGATCCAGGTAGAAGACTGTGATACTCTGGTGTAGTTCAAGAAGGAGGAAAACTGTTTTAGGAGACAGGACTGCATCCAGGAAGCTGAGTCACCAACCATGGTCCCAACCACAGACCCAGAAACAACTCCATACCATTAAGGGGTAGGCTACAGGCCTGTCTGGCTTTGGTTCTATCACCAGCACCATATGCCAAGGGATCTAAGTGGAGTCTCATTCACCTGTGTATCAAGTAAAGTAATAGGCATACAGACCTTAGTCCTGGCTGTGGACCTTAAAGTGCCCCATGAACCAACTCTAGTCGCTCTTGGCCGTGGTCCAGGAACCCCGGGAGAACACTGTCTTAGACCATCACCCAGGGGTGAAAGAGCATTTGTGGAAATCTAGGAGCCCAGAAGAGAAGTTCCAGCACATGGGTGGAGCAAAAAAAATCTGATATTGGAAACACTGAAGAGAGTAAGAGGAACAGTTGACTTTACCTGCATCACCCTACCCCCAAGGTGGCAAAGTTCAGGGCTCAGGGAGCCCTTCTAGGCCTGTAATTTCTACCCATGGAAGAAAGTGAGAATGTGAGAGCTCAGCTTCTCTAGTTGCATGAGGCACTGCCAAAGAGGCTCACTTCTTTCTTGATGAATCATGAGCTGCACAACTACGGGCCAAAACATATCAAGGTGACATGGATCCTACTAGCCACATCAGGGAGTCTACTGGAAACCATGAGAACAAACAATCTGAATTACTAGAGATCCAGAAGGAGAAGAGAGGGAGAAGAGGACAGAAAGCTTTTTAAAGAAATAATGGCAGAGAACTTCCCAAATGTGGGGAGAGATTTGGGCATCTAAGTTCATAAAGCTCATAGGTCCCCAAACTCAACTTAAAGAGGTATTCTCCAAGGCACATTGCAGTAGTTCCCCCTTACCTTCAGGGGACACTTTCTAAGACCCCCAGTGGATGCCTGAAACTATGGATACTACCCAACCCTATGTATAGACCACGTTTTTTGCAATATATGCGTACCTATGATAAAGCTTAATTTATAAATTAAGCACAAAGATTAATAACTAATGATAAAACAAGTGTAATAATATACTATAATAAAAATTATGGAATGTGGTCTCTCTTGTTCAAAATATTTTATACTCACCCTTCTTATTGTGATGATGTGAGATGATAAAATGCCTACATGATGAGATGAGGTGAGGTGAAGGACACAGATTTGTGACACAGTGTTAGGATGCTACTGACTTTCTGAGGATATGTCAGAAGAAGGATCATGTGCTTCTGGACCACAGTTGACTGTGAATAAGTGAAACTGTGGAAAGCAAAACCATAGGTAAGGGGAGAATACCGTATAATAAAACTGTTAAAGAGAGAATCTTAAAAGTAGGGAGAGAAAAGAAACTTGTAACTTATAAGAAAATCCCAATAAAGCCAACAGTGAATTTCTCAGCAGAAACCATATAGTCCAGGAGAGAGTGGGATGATATATTCAAAGTGCTGAAATTTAAAAGCTGCCAACAAAGAATACTCTAAACAGCAAAGTTGTCTTTCAGAAATGAAGGAGAGATAAAGAATTTCCCAAACAAAAGCTGAGAAAGTTCATCACCACTAGACATGCCTTAAAAGAAATATTGAAAAGAGTTCTTTAAGCTGAAATAAAAGGATGCTAATTAGTAACATGAAAATGTGAAAATATGCACCATGCTGGTCAAGGTATTACATACACACACACACACACACACACACACACACATATACACACACACACACACACACACATATATATATAGTCAAATTCAGAATATTCTAATATGGTAGGGGGTTAACAACTCTATTATAAAGGTTAAAAGGACAAAAATATGAAAAAATAACTATAACTACAATAACTTTTTAATGAATACATAATATAAAAAGTACTAAGTTGTGACACCAAAAGTATAAAATGGGGGGACTAAAACAGTAAAGTTTTTGTATGTGATTTATGTTAAGTTGTTATCAGTATAAAATAGCCCGTTATATCTTTAAGGTGCTTTATGCAAATTTCATGGTAACCACAAAGCAAAACCCACACAAAAGATAAGGAGAAGGGAATCAAAGCATACTACCACAGAAAATCATCATGTCACAAAGCCAGACATCAAGAGAGGAAGAAAGAAACATGGGAACTACAAAACAGCCTGAAAACAATCACTGTGATGACATTAGTCCTTACCTATCAATACTTATGCTGAAGGTAAATGGATTATATTCTCCAATCAAAAGACATAGAATGAATGAGTGGATATAAAACAAACCCAGTCACATGATGCCTACAAGAGACACTTCAGCTTCAAGAATACACATAAATTGAAAATGAAGGAATGGAAAAAAATATTTCATCCAGTGGAACTTCTAAAAAATTGATTTCAACTCAAAATCTGTAACAAGAGATAAAGGAAGCCATTATAAAGATGTGGTATATGTGTGTGTGTGTGTGTGTGTGTGTGCACATATGTATGTATATACACACACACATGCAATGGAATATTACTCAGCCATAAAAAAGAATGAAATCTTGCCATTTGCAACAACATGGATAGAACCAGAGTGTATAATGCTAAGTGAAATAAGGCAGGGAAAAACAAACACCATATGATTTCACTCATATGTGGAACTTAAGAAACAAATGAACAAAGAAAAAGACAAACAAAAAAACCAGATTCTTAACTATAGAGAACAAGCTCATGGTTACCAGGGGAGAGGTGGGTAGGGGGGTGGGTGAAATAGGTAAAGGAGATTAAGAGTACACTTATTGTGATGAGCACTTAGTAATGTATAGAATTGTTGAATCACTATATTGTATACCTGAAACTAACATAACACTGCATGTTAATTATACTGGAATTTAAATAAATAAATGAATAAATAAATAAATATAAGGCCATTACATAATGATAAAGGAGTCAATTTATCAAGAGGCTACAATGATTATAATATATATGCACCCAACATCAGAGCACCCAAATATAAGTAAATACTAACAGATTTGAAGAGAAAAACAGACAATACAATAATTGTAGGGGGCTTGACTACCCCACCTTAAAACAATGGAGAGACCATCCAGACAGAAAATCAGTAAGAAAACATAGGACTTGAATTTTTTAGACCAATGGACCTAACAGACATATATAGAACATTTCATCTAAAAGCAGAATACACATTATTTTCAAGCACACACAAAATATTCATCATAGTAGAACCTATGTTAGGTCACAAAACAAGTCTTAGCAATTTAAGATAGAAATAATACCAGGTATTTTTTCCAAGTATGAATCAATAATAGGAGAAAAACTGGAAAACTCACAAACATGTGAAAATTAAACAATACACTCCTGAACAATCAAAGGGTCAAACAAGAAATCAAAAGGAAAATAAAAAAGGTGTGCCTGGGTGACTCAGTCGGTTGAGTGTCTGACATTGGCTTGGGTCATGATCTCATAGTTCATGAGTTCGAGCTCCTCTGTGTCAGGCTCTCTGTTGTCAGCATAGAGCCCACTTTGGATCCTCTGTCTTCCTCTCTCTCTGCTCCTCCCCACCTCTCAAAAAGAAATAAACATTAAAAAAAAAAAAGGAAAATAAAAAGTATCTTCAGACAAATTAAATTGGAAACACAACATACAAAAACTTATGGGACACATCAAAGGCAGGTGCCAGAGGGAAATATATAGGGATAAATGCCTACATCAAGAAAAAGACAGATCTCAAACAACCTAACCTTACACCTCAAAGAACTAGAAAAAGAAGAACTAAGCCAATATTAGTAGAAGAAAGGAAAAAGCAAAGATCAGAGTAGAAATAAATGCATTAAAGGCTAGAAGGACAATAGGAAAGATCAATGAAACTAAGAGCTTTTTTTTAAAAGATGAAATTGACAATACTTTAGCTACACTAAGAAAAAGAGAGAAAAGATTCAAACAGATAAAATCGGAAATGAAAGAGAAGACATTATAGTTGATATCACATAAATACAAAGGATTATAAGACTACTATGAACAACTATATACCAACAAATTGGATAACCTAGAATAAATTCCTAGAACCATACAATCTTCAAAGACTGAATTGTGAAGAAATAGAACAGATCAATAGTAAGGAGATTGAATTCATAATCAAAAATAACAAATAATAACAAATAATTCCCAACAAATAAAAGTCCACTACCAGATGGTTTCCATGGTGAATTCTACCAAGCATTTAAAGAAGTAATGCCAATCCCTCTCAAACTCTTCTAAAAATTGAAGAAAAGGGAACATTTCCAAATTCCTTTTATGAGGCTGGCATTACTCTGATACCAAAACCAGATAAGAAAAGAAAACTATAGGCCAATACCCCTGATGAATATAGATGTAACAATCCTCAAAGAATGTCAGCAAACTGATTCAATAGCATAGTAAAGGGCTCACATGCCATGACCAAGGGGGATTTCTCTTTGGGAAGCAAGGATAGTTTAACATAAGCAAATTAATTCCACATTAATAAAATGTAAGATAAAAATCATATGATCATCACAGCAGATGCAGAAAAAGCATTTGACAAAATACAACATTATTTCATGATAAAATGTTCAACAAATGAGACACAGAAGGCATGTGTCTCAACACAGTAAAGGCCATATATGACAAATCCACAGCTAACATCATACCCAGTGGTGGCAGTTTGAAAGCTTTTCCTCTAAGATCAGGAACAAGAACTGTTGTTCCTGCTATTCAGTATAGTACTGGAGGTCCTAACCTTAGCAATGAGGCAAGAAAAAGAAATAAAAGGCATCTAAATTAGAAAGGAGGAGGTAAAACCACATCTTTTTGCAAATGATATGATCTTACATACAGAAAATCCTCAAGACTCCATCAAAAAACTGTCAGAGCTAATAAATTAATTCAGTAAAGTTGCAGGATATAAAATCAATATATAGAACTCACTTGCATTTCTATTTGCTAACAATGAACTATCAGAAAGAGAAATTAAGAAATGCTGTTTACAACTGCATCAAAAATAACACCTAGGAATAAATCTATCCAAGGAGGTGAAAAATCTATATACTGAAAACCCTGACATTGAGGACAGAAATTGAAGCAGCAGCATATAAACATAAATATATCCTGTGCTCACGGATTAGAAGAATTAATATTTTAAAAATGTCCATACTACCCCAAATGATCAATAGATTCAATGCAATCTCCATCAAAATTCCATTTTTGGTGGCATTTTTCACAGAAACAGAAAATTTTTATGGAATCACAAAAGATCCCAGATCGCCAAAGCAATCCTGAGAAACAGAAACAAAGCTGGAGGCATCACACTCACTGATTTCAAACTATCTTACAAAGCTATAGTAATCAAAGCAATGTGGTACTGGGATAAAAATAGCCACATAGAGTAATGGAACAGAATCAACAGCCCAGAAATAAACCCTTGCATTTTGGCAACTGATATTTGACAAGGGAGCCAAGAATACTCAATGGGAAAAGGATAGTCTCCTCAACAAATGGTGATGAGAGAACTGGGCAATCACGTGCAGAAGAATTAAACTGTAACTCTACGTTACACCACTCACAAAATTAACTCAAAATGAATTAAAGATTTGAGCACAAGACTTGACATTGGGGAACAAGACCCTTGACATTGGCCTTGGCAATGATTTTTTCGGATATAACACCAAAAGCACAAGCAACAAGAACAAAAATCAACAAGTAGAATCACATCCTTCTGTGCAGCAAGAGAAACAATCAAGAGAATAAAAAGTCAACCTATGGAACAGGAGGAAATACTCGCAAACCATTATCTGATAATATCTTAATGTCCAAAATATGTAAGGAACTCCTATAACTCAATAGCAAAACAAAAGCAAACACACTCTCCCAAACCAAACAGTTTGATAAAAAATGGGCAGAGAACTTGAACAGACCTTTTCTCAAAAAGACATTAAAAAGGCCAATAGGTACATGCAGAGATGGTCAACATTACTAACCATCAAGGAAATGCAAACAAAACCACAAGGACATATCACCTCATACCTGTTTGAATGGCTATCATCAAAATTCAACAGATTATAAGCATTGGTGAGGATGTAAATGAAAAGGAATCCTTGTGCACTGTTAGTGGTAATGTAAGTTGGTGCAATCCCTATGGAAAACAGTATGGATGTTCCTTAAAAAACTGAAAATGGATCTACCATATGATTCATCAATCCCACCTCTGGGTATATATCCAAAGGAAATGAAATCCATATCTTGAAGAGATATCTGCAGCCCATGTTCATGGCAGAATTATTCACAATAGCCAAGGTGTGAAAAAAACCTAAGTGTCCATGTGTGGATAAATGGATAATGTGAAATAAATCTCACTTACTATATATGAAATCTTAAAAAGCCAAAAAGCTGAATTCATAGACACAGAGAATTGAATGATTGTTCCAGAGACTGAGTGGTGGGAGAAATGGACAGATGTTCGTCAAACTTCTGTTTTAAGAAGAGTAAGTCTAGGGGCTCCTGGGTGGCTCAGTCGGTGAAGCGTCTGAGCCTTGATTTCAGCTCAGGTCACGATCTCACAGTTCATGGGTTTGAGCCCACGTTGGGCTCTGTGTTGGCAGTGCTTGGGATTCTCTCTCTCCCTCTCTCTGCCCCTCCCCTGCTCATGCACTCTCTCTCAAAATAAATAAACTTAAAAAAAAATAAGATGAATAAATTCTGGAGATCCAATGTAAAGCATGGTAACGGTAGTTAACAGTCCTGTATTATATACTTGAAAGTTGCTAAGAGAATAGAAAATAAACGTTCTCACCCTCCCCCCACCAGAGATTATTATGTGAAGTGATAGAAGTGTTAACTAAACTTCTGTTGGCAATCATTTTACAATAGATACGTGTATCAAATCATCACATTGTACACCTTAAACTTATACAGTGTCATATGTCAATTATATCTCAATAAAACGGGGGAAAATTGGATAAAGATTAATCTTATTGAGGTGATGCTTTGAAGGCTCCATTTTGTAACTCAGCACTACAGAGGCTATTGTTGAGAAGAAAGCACCTGGGAGGTGTTTGTAGGAGAAATGCAGTCAAGATAGAGTGGAGAAACCCTGGGGGTGACTTTCTAGGCTCCTGTTTAAGATCAAATCCTGAAAATGCTTAAAATCAATGTCAGGACAAACTGGTTGAGAAGCTAACTGGGTTGGCAGTGGGCACATTGCAAAGCAATGGGAGGCATTTCCTTTTCTTCCGGAGAGGGTGTAGCTGGGTCTCTGCTCTTTTTGCCTAACAGTGAGTTAAGGTGTTTGCCTAAGTCGGTCTCAGTGAGGTGATCCAGAGTCAGGTGCACCGGCACACCAGAGGGAGAAATAGGTTCTGGGAGCACACTGTTGCTGCATAGCCCGTGTGGGAGCCTCGGCAAAGATCCCTGGAAACACCAAGTCATCTGCCTCATGATTTTGTCAAGGACCTCGGCCTGGCTTGGAACCCCTGCCAGCATTCTCTCCCTACTGATGTGCTAGGATGGCTGGCTTATGAAAGTGTATCCTGAGCAGCTCACATTTCTTTGAGTATCTTCCTTTTCCTAATCAAAACCCAGAGAAGCATTTCAGCTTCTCAGATGCTGAGCAGAAGCACTGACACTTTAATCCGCAGCCGTGGTACGTTATTAGCACTCTCCTCACCCTTTCATTCATTTCCTTCTCTTGCAGAAAAAGCCGCCTGTACAGTTTTTTCACTGGGAATGATAAATGGGCTCGGCGTTTCCCACTCTCATTTTTTGCATGGCCTCTGGATGCGCTTGCA
The DNA here is from genome assembly GCF_023721935.1 of Panthera uncia. Taxonomy (NCBI): domain Eukaryota; kingdom Metazoa; phylum Chordata; class Mammalia; order Carnivora; family Felidae; genus Panthera; species Panthera uncia. The sequence goes on from NC_064816.1 coordinate 76,337,371, forward strand.
TTTTCCAATTTTCAAGATATAACATGTCCAGATGTGTATGATGGAGAAGGTGCAAATGTCCCAATAAACCCAATTTTCCTGGAGAGAACTCGGCAATGTTATAAATATGGAGCCCAAATTGTTAAGCACACAAGGAAATGGAACAGAGACAGCTTTCTCTCTCTCTAAAAAATGTGACAATCAGCTCATTTTGCACATTGCTTTGATCCTAGTTCTTCTTCTGTCAGAGGCCTGGCGACAGTGGGGACCACTGTGGCCACTGACACTTCCCTACAGTCACGTCTGTCTCGATGTAATTTTTGAAACTGATTGTCCCTTGACAAATTGTCCATGTGCCTTTAAAAATACAGGCTGCAGTGGTGGATTTGTAAACACGGTGTGGCATCTCTATTAAAGTAGGCTAATATCAACGAGCTCTAGCATAAAAGGACTGGAATCCTGAATGGTCATGATTACTTTCGAGCAAAGGACCTCCCTGTGAACAGCGTTTAAAGTGATTAATTTGGCTGCTGTGGGGTACTAATACATGGGGTATTAGTGCTGAAGGACATATACTTTATATTACAGAAGTAATATAACCACTGCTTTTTATGAGAGAAGAAGAAAAAGGCACAGGCTTCCTACTGCAATTTTTTTTTCCTGCTGGGATATTGAGAAATCATTCAGAAGCAAGGGTCAGAGTTTTTTGTGTGTAATCACATTGGAAGCTCCTATGCAAGGCTGAATGTAAGTAGTTGAGAGAGCAGGGTTGTTTCCCTCCTCACCCCCAGATCCAGATGGATAAGAAGAATATATTCTTTTGGAGACAGATAAAGGGCACCAAAGATGTTAGCATAAAACTGAACTGTGGTGAGAGCCATGGTAGAGTCCTAGTGGTGATATGTTAATTGTGATGGTTGTAAATAGGGACCATCTGTTTTTAGAATTACTATTAGAAATGCAAGCACATTCCCTATCATTCATGTGATTTACTACTTTCTTAGCAGAATCACGAAGAAAAAAATTTCAGTTGCATTTACAGGGATCAAATTAAGCTGGTATTAAATCTAGTTAGCAACACTGGGAATGGTTTGGGCTTTGCCTAATGCTTGAAGGCACGTAAAATAAACGTTGTGAATACCAACAGGGGGCCATGATCTATTTTCTCATAAAGTCCTACATAGCTATGAATTGTACAGGCAGTTTCTTCCATGTAGCAGACATATGATGAGAGAAGAGAATCTCATGGTTGGGGATGGCATTACCAGATTTAAAAAGGTGAAGAAGCCTAAAAATGAGCACTTAGATGAACTCACAAAGATCTTGAGTTTGCATAGAAACTCCTTCTTTTGAAGGAAAAAGAGAGAGAGCATTTGAGAGACAGAGAGAGGAGGAAAAATTTACTGAGACAACAGATTCCCAAACCCAATCCACGTAAAATAAGCACGTTATAGGAAAAGTGAAATGTCTTCTGCTTTGCTGGCTTTGCTCCAGGTTTCACTCTCTGAGTTCTTGTGAACATCTGAAATTCAAGTTATTGATTATTTTACTCATAAACTTGAATCCATAATGCTATGCTCACCCCAGGGTCAGGTGCAAAAGAATCTCAGTAGAGTAAAGCATAAAACTGCAAGTGCAATGCCTGGGATTTAAAAAAAAATCAAGAAGGCAGATATTTAAAGATGCAATGCTACTGGGTTGCCCAGGTCAGCGGCTTTAGGCAGGCAAGGAGTTCCACAAGCAAGGCAAAACATTAGGGAGAACTTCCTGGCCCTGTCGGTTGTGACAGGTTTGACAGATTGCCCAGGGGGTGGTGGAAAGACTCACCTTGAAATCGACAGAAGATAAAACAGAACGGGAAAATGAACCATCATATTCCTCGGGGAGTTCAGGCACACTCATCCCGAAAAGCTGTGAAATGAGCCAGGCGACCCCCTGCTGGCTTAAGACGCTCTCCCTTCTCCTGCCTTCTCAATTCTGCTTCTCTAAGTTTCTTAGAGAACTTTCTGTGATGCTGGAAATGTTCTAGACCTGTGCTGTCCAATACACTGGCCACGATTCATCATTTGAGCTGTAGCTAGTACAGCTGAGGAAATGAATTTTGATCACCCTCAATTTACATAGCCAGCATGGTCTAAGTGCTTGGTATTGGAATAGCATTTCAATTAAAGACTTTATGATATAAAGTCAATGATGGGAGGATTTCAAAGGACAGCTGATGGAGGGGCTGTTTGGAGCAGGAGGGAGTAATGGTGTGGATGAGGGGGTTCGTATGGGATGAGGATGAGCTAAGGTGCTGTCTGGCGAGGAAGCTTTTATACCTAAAACTGTCAATCAGCCAATCAGGAAAGGCCTCAGAGTTTCTGTAGGATATGAAGCCGTTGGGGCTGTGTAATAAAGCATAGGCATAGTTTTGGTCATCAGTTTTGTTCCCAGTCTAATGGAGAGAGAGGTACAAGAGCCAAGAACTGACCTAAACACCAGCAAATAAGTATCTCAAGAGACTGGGCAAAGGATGGATTCCAGAGACTGTGTTGGAAAGTAGGGTTGTTTAAGAAAAAAAAAAGGTAGCGTTTAGTGAGCAAACTTCCTAGGGAGTAGGAAAGCCATGCTCTTTCTGACTTGGGGTTGAGCTGGGTCAAGACAAAGGTTGGACCTGGTGAATCAGGTGAAGAGGAAAAGGGGAGGCATGTGAAGGTTATGAGGGAAGGCTAAAAAATCAGAGCCTTTACTCAGCACATCAGTATTGAATACACAGCACAGCAGTGTCAGTTGTGCACACAAGTTATTGGACAGGGTTCTTCCCTCAGGGAAATTATAAGAAAGACAAGCAATCCAGCCCTAAATAGACAGAGATAAACAGCAGTACAAAGCAATACTATGTGAAGAGCATTGGGAGGCAGAGTGGGGGAGCTCCTAACTTCAGAGCAGGGAGAAGCCCCTGAGGCTTGGGGTAGCCAGGCCACAGTCAGACTGGGTGGAAAGTGGATGAGAGAGGAGAAGAAGAAGTTGGAGGGGAACCACAGAAAGATTGGGCGAGCTAGCTGCTCAGAAGTTAAGGTGGTCATTGCCCGAGGTGTGTGCTTGACCCAGATAGAGGACTCTGGAAGGCCAGAAGATGGAGAGTTAACGAGGCAGGCTTGGAAAGAGCATTTTATTAAAAAAGTATAGTGGTGTTAAGCAAGCTAAAGACTGGGAGGCTCCAGGTAGAGGTGATAACTGGAACAAGATGGGATGTTTCCACATGGGCAAAGGCTGTCTAGGCCTGAGCGTTCTGCCATGTTGAGTGTCCTGAAAATGATACACTCAGCTCTGACAGCCTCTGTCTGCCTTTGAAAGCAACATCTGAAATTCATTTTATAAGTGAGTTGCCACCCAGCCCAGTGCAGAAATTTCAGAGGGGGCTTAAGAGATTAAACCCAACATCCCTTTTATGCAACAGCTCGTAGTAATTGAAAGAAGGATTCTAAAACCATGGTTACCACAGAGGACTAAAATTAAGATCAAAGGTGATGATTTCAAATCCAAGGAAATAGAATAGGTTCAAGCTAGAGCTCACATTTATGCTTTGTATAGACTATCTGATTATCTTTGGCAAATGCATCCTTTTATGAAGCAACCTCAGGAGACAGCATAGCGATTCACACAGCTCTGAACCTTCACACAGACCCTGAAATGCTGGTTAGCAGGATGGGATCCTGCTAGGCTGAAAGTAGGTTTGTAACAGGTATGAGAATTTTAGACACAATTCTTACCCAAGCTGCGGATTCTTGTGGTCCATGGTGGGCCTAGTTGGGGAAAAGCTTGGAGTATACTAGCAAAGATGGTTTTTGTAAAAGCGATTTTTCCAGGAACACTTAAGAATAAAGATGTTCCTATAGCGCTCAGTTCTTCAAGGTGTTCTTTTAGGCAGGGATCTGTCTCCTACTCAAGAAGGGTCAAGACTATTATAGAATGTCCCAGAACAGGTGGGGTGTCTGAGTGGCTCAGTGGGTTAAACGTCTTACTCTGATTTCAGCTCAGGTTATGTGATCGCACGGTTGTGAGTTCGAACCCTGCATCTGGCTTTGTGCTGACAGTACAGAGCCTGCTTGGGATTCTGTCTCTCCCTCACCCCTGCTCACTTCCACACACGCGTGCTCTCTTTCACAAAATAAATAAATAAACATTAAAAAAGAATGGCCCAGAACAGGTAACAGAAAGTACACCATGGGGCTAATTCCCCTCATTGGAAAGGGGGTACTGGCCTATATAGAATATTATGATCAGCTATGAGGAGGGGTTTGGCCTCTCCATTCTGAATGAGCAGAGCAGTTCCATGCGTAAATCCATGATTCTTCAAAGAGGGGGGTACATTGCCAATACTGTAAGTTTGGCAGGAGGCCATTCTTACTGATGAGCCTCTTTTCCTCAGTAGAGCTATGAGGTAGTGTGGCACTTTTCCTACATCCCCCAATCATCATAACTGCAGTCTGCCAAGAGGTGATCTCTCCTTGTGTCACAAACCAAGAGAGATTCCAGGGTGTGAGACCCTGTGGGTGGGGCTGGGGGACAGAGTTGAGTGGAACTATAAGAAAGGCCGGTCTGAGATGGGGCGGCATGGGGGAAGCACTCTGAACAGAGGGAGGAAAGGTAGAACTGGAAGAATTCCTGTTCCCTTTGGATACGTTATTATAATTAGCATTTTAAAATGTACAGATTTCAGTCTTCCCACATCTACTACTCAAGTAGTCTCTTTAGCTTATTTAACATTAGCTCTTAATGTTTTTTTGGTGAAGTAGAGAACACATTCAGGCAAGTGCAGAAAATACAAATGCGGTCTAACCATTATAAAATGAACACTCATGTAACCAGCACTGAGGTCAAGAAACAGGACATTGACAGAATCCTGGAAACCCCTTGTGTTTCTCCCCAATCACATGCCAACTCCTTTCCCTGGGAGTAACACTATTCTGACATTGGTGATGATCACTTCCTTACTTTTCTTTATTGGGTTATTAGGTAGGTACACATCTCAACAATATTCCGAGTCCAATTTTTTTAATTAAAAAAATGTTTTTAATGTTTATTTATTTTTGGCAGAGAGAGACAGAGCATGAGTGGGGGAGGCGCGGAGAGAGAGGGAGACACAGAATCTGAAGCAGGCTCCAGGCTCCGAGCTGTCAGCACAGAGACCTATGCGGGGCTCGAACTCATGAACCACGAGATCATGCCCTGAGCTGAAGTCAGATGCTTAACGGACTGAGCCACCCAGGTACCCCCCCCCAAACCCCGAGGCCAATTTTCAATCCTAGAATAATACTGTATACATTCTTTCATATTTTCCTTCTTTTACTCAACATTGTACATTTTAAGGCTTATCCATGTTGATGTGGGTAGCTGTGGTTTTGAAATTTCCATTGCTGTATAGTATTCCATTGCATGAATATACCAATTTATTCATCCATTATACCAGGGAGGGCCATCTGGGTTATTGCCCTTTCTTTTTTGAGATCACTGCTTTCTCAGAAGCTGCTGGCTCTCTCTCAGCAGTGGTTATGCCCAAAAAATAACTGAAGTTCTGACAGAGAGTTTCTAGATTGTCATGAAGAAAAGTGTTATCGACCACTTTCCAAGTAAGACAGCAAATATGACAAAAGGGTTCGTGGTGGTTCAGACACTGGGAGAAGCCTGAGTCTCCATACTGGCCACTCTTGAATTTTAACTTGCTGCAATTTTGTTATCATTAGAGAAATAATTATTGCATTTAAGTTAACAAATTGTCAAATAATAACCTAAACCTTTATTGTTTGTGGCATATTTTAATTCTGCAGACTTAACCAGCCAAATTCTTCATTGTTGTGTACCTTCTCTAGAATAGTTTTCTCTCTTTTTAAATAAATGTTTATTTATTTTGAGAGAGAGAAAATGTGCGAGTAGGGGAGGGGCAGAGAGAGAGGGAGAGACAGAATCCCAAGCAGGCTTCACACTATCAGCGCAGAGCCCCATGCAGGACTCAGTCTCACAAACTGTGAGATCATCACCTGAGCCAAAATCAAGAGTCAGACGCTTAACCAACTGAGCCACCCAGGCGCCCTAGAAAAGTTTTCTCTTATGATGATACAATCAGTGAGTAGGTGACAGCAATAAATGTCTTCATGTTATTTCAGGGTGAGGCTTCAAAATGAGAATGAACTAAAAGTGGAAAGAACTTTAATATATGCATTCATTTATGCTAGCGCTGACAAAGACTAATGCTTAGCATCAGTGTGGCATCTGTCATAATAATAATAATTGCTAATGATTATAACAACCACAGCAACAACATGCTGTCACCCAGATATAAAATGATGCCACGAATCCAAAGTCAGTAGACTATGTTTTTTGAGCTTTTTCCCCCTGAGGTTTGGGGATACACATGTGCTCATCCATTCTTACTCTCTTAACTGACCTCCACTAAAGTCTGACCTTAGGCAAGTTGCCTCGATCACATTCATCCTGACTCTGACTTCAAGCTGGAGACATTTCCCCTGGGCCTACCTGATATGAGATACACTGGAAGGAAAGGATAGAGCAAGGATCCTTAGCTGCCAGTTTATTTTGGCATGTGCAGTGAAAATAGTCATAAAATGTGTCTTAATTAAATACCATAAAGCAATTGGAAAAAAACCAACCTCCTAAAATGTGTTTCCCTGTTGGGAAAAGTCTTTGGTCAAGAATTTCACCTCAAGGTTAGACACATATATCTACTGCCTGCTTGATATCTTCACTTGGATATATTATCGCTAACTCCAACCTCAATATGTCCCCAAACTAGAATGACCAAGAGTCTGGTTTGCCAGGTATAGCCTCAGTTTATGTTGTTGTCCCAATAGCACCCTTCACGCCTCCTTCTATTTTCAAATGTATGTCTGTCTGGACGATAAATGATGTGGCCATCCTACCAAAAACAACTCATGTCCTTCCTTCTCCAACTTCCTCCCATGTCTCCACCTGACTACTCCACTATTCTACTGATGTTCCCTTTCTCAGTTATAGGCACGATCATTCTTCCTGTGGTTCAAAGTGGAGCACAAGAATGACCCTCTCACCAAGTCTTGTGAAACCTCCTCCAAACGAGTACTTCTCCATTTTCCCGCCACTGTACTTGCCCATATGTCATCATCTCTTGCCTGGGCTATTCCATGAAGCTTTCTCACTGGCCCTCCTACCTTTAGTCTTGCTTCTCTACAACTTGATTTCCACCCTTTGAACCATAAGTGGGATCACATCACACTTTGTGTAAATCTCTGCAATGACTTCTCATTGGCCTTGGATGAAGTCCGTGGCTCACAGGGCTCACCATAGCTAACCCCCTGGCTGCTCCTTTTGGCATTCCACATACTATCCTTTACCCTCCAGGCATTCAGGACCTCAGCTCCATGCCCACTGTCCCTCTGGTCCCTGCATATACACTTTTGGTCTGTGATGCTCCTTCTCTTCACCTGGTTGTTGCTTCCTCCAAGAAGCCTTCTCTGGCCCTTCTAAACTAGATTCATTCCAGGTATAGCCTACATCTTTCCTAGTGGAGCACTTACCACAATGTATTCTAATTGCTTTCTTTTAGACTCTGAGGGGCTCTGAGTGGCTCAGAACTATGTTCATCCTGCTCATCACTGCATCCCCAGTGCCTGGCTCAGTGCACACAGCACATTGTTGTGCTCAGAAGAGTCCTCAGTGAAATGACTAACATTCAAATCCAGGGTGTCTGAGCCACAGGAGAATGAACTTCCTCTGTGCTGTTTGGGTAAGACTCTTCTTCTCTTACCTTTCATAGTGAGCTCCTTAAGCTATTGATTTGGTACCATGTATATGCATATGTATACGTATATGTGTGTGTGTGTATGTATAAGTGTATGTACATGTGTATAAAATAGGACTTGTATGTTATAGGACATAAGATTATTTATAGGAAATACTATTTATCAGTAATCCAAAATTAAAAGCAATATATTTTAAGAAGAATTGTATCAAGAACTAGAGAACACAGTTGACCTTGGATCAAGGACTTTGGGATATTTCCTAATAGAAAACCTGTCCTTGTGTCTAAGCTCAGCCCCTCAAAGGCAGATGCGGATGGTTTCTCTGGTACCCACGGCAACATTCACTAGTCTGCTCTCCTAAGTGGAAATTGGAAAGAACTCACATTTTGTTCACTCTTTTCAGCACACGTCTTAAGAAAAGAATCTGAAGGCATATGTGCCTCTCCTGCCTGTCTATGGAAACTGACATTTAGGAAAAAGATGTTAAAAGATTTATAAACTTCTGGAGAGCCCTAGGCTGAGGGACCTGCACTTCACTTTTTATTTTTTAATCCTCCCCCCCCCCACAGCTTTATTGAGACATAACTGACATATAACACCATGCAAGTTTAAGGTGTACAGTGTGCTGATTTGATATACTTATATATTGCAAAATGATTACCACCTTAGGTTAGTTAACTTCTCTGTCACATCACCTAATTATCATTTCTTTTCTGTGGTGAGAAAATTTACGATCTACTCTCTTGACAAAATTTAAGTATGCAAGTATTTCAAGTATAACACAATATTATTAACTATGACCACCAAGCTGTACGTTGTATCCCCAGAACTTATTTGTCATATTAACTGGGAATTTGTACCCTCTGATCAACATCTCCCATTCTCCCACCCCCAGCCTCTGGCAACTGCCATTCTACTCTGTTTCTATGAATTCACCTTTTTTAGATTCCACATATAAATGATATTTTCATCTTTCTCCAAGACCTACATTTTATTTTTTTAAATTAAATTAAATTTATTTTTTAATTTACATCCAGGTTAGTTAGCATATAGCGCAACAATGATTTCAGGAGTACATTCCTTAATGCCCCTTACCCATTTAGCCCATCCCCCACTCCCACAACTCCTCCAGCAACCCTCTGTTTGTTCTTCCTATTTAAGAGTCCCTTATGTTTTGTCCCCCTCCCTGTTTTTATATTATTTTTGCTTCCCTTCCCCGTGTTCATCTGTTCAGTGTCATAAAGTCCTCATATGAGTGAAGTCATATGGTAGTTGCCTTTCTCCGGGTGACCAACTTTGCTTAGCATCTTACCCTCTAGTTCCATCGACATAGCTGCAAATGGCAAGATTTCATTCTTGTGTATTTGTGTGTGTGTGTGTGTGTGTGTGTGTGTGTGTATGTGTGTGTGTGTATATTCTGCTCACACCCGTTTTTAAGACTTGCTGGCCTTAAGGTATCTAATAAATATTGCCTTCCTGTGTGTGTAATCACTACAAGTTGGTTAAATCAGCCATTAGTAGAGCAAAAAGAGTATTTATCTCTTCATACCCAGACTTCTGTTACCCAGAAGTTTAGCCTTGAATTTCTGTCTTCTCCAGCTCTTCTGCTCCAGTTCTAGAGAATTTTACCATGTTGCGGAAAGAGTACAGGCTTTGGAGTCATTTAGGCCACAAAATACTTATTATGAGCACCTATTATGCATCAGTCACCATTCCAGGGTCCTAAGCAGGGCAGTCACAGAGACATAGGTTCAAATCTCAGCTCTGCCATTTCCTAGCTGGATGATCTTGGGCCATTCAGATACTTGTGAGGGGGGCGGCACTTTCAAAAATGGGAATAACGTTGCTTCCATGCTGGAAGCAGGGGTTGGTGGGATCAATTGGAATAATGAATACAAAGTAGGCATCTGACCATGTTTTGAATATCTAGCAGTGCTTGATAAATGGTACCATTTACAATAACCTGGGAACTCTGGTTCCTGCAGGAGAAGGGCAGAGTTTGCTGTTTTATGCTCCTAATCTCTGTCCGAGAAAGAATGTGGCTGACGGGGGAGAAGAGTAGTCAGAGAGAGTACTTAAATCACAGACGCAACCCTTGTGTGCACATATCATATCACTTTTTCCCTCTTCTACTTGGATGGAGGCTAGTGCTGGTGAATGAGGCAGAGTTCCAGACTACCTGACCACAAATAAATACATCTGGTGAATGAACAAGGGGACCAGGAACTGGGTGGGATTTCCTCTCAAGGGTATCTATCCATTAGTGATCAAATACCAGTGCCCACCAATGTGTTCAGCGAGAACAGACATTCAGAAGATTCAGTCATGAGTCTGCTTTATATTCTTTGGGTGGGATGGGAGTGGGGGTGGGGGAAGTACAAAGATAGAAAAGATAAACATCTTGCTGAGATTGTTTACAACCTTTTATTTCACAAAGAGGTGCCAGGCTCAGTGGATTCATGCTCTTTTTTCTCCTGCTTTTTCTCCTGCTTCTCCCCCTTCTTCCTCTGCTGCCTCACCAACATCATCATGCTTATCTTCAGCAGCAGCAGTAGTGAGAGGAACACCATTACCTTTCACTGAGAACTTGTTCTGGAATAAGCATTGGGCTAAATAAGTCCTTCACATAAGTTTGAGAAGCCTGTGTCTCCCTTGCCAATTAGGCAGTTTTGTAGAAGGTTTTGAGGTGGAAATAAAAATTTACGAGTTGAGATCTGTATCTATTTTCTAGGGCTGCCATAACAAAGTAGCACTGACTGAGTGGCTTAAGGTCTCAGAGTTCTGGAGGTTAAAAGTCTAGGATCAAGGTGTTTGGCAGGGCTGTTTCCTTCAGAGGGCCATGAGGAAGGATGTGTCCCAGGATTCTTTCCTCTGGAGGCGTGCTGGCCATCTCTGGTGTTCCTTGGCTTGTAGAAGCATTACCCCAATCTCTGCCGTCATCTTTATATGGCCTTCTCCCTCTATGTCTGTCATGTGTCCAAATTTCCCTTTTTATAAGGACACGGTCATATTGGATTAGGAGCTAATCTGTGACTGTATTTTAACCTTATTACCTTTGTAAAGACTGTACTTTTGGCCTGGGTGGCTCAGTTGGTTAAGCATCCAACTTCAGCTCAGATCATGATCTCACGGTTTGTGAGTTCGAGCCCCAAATCGGGCTCTTAGCTGACAGCTCGGAGCCTGGAGCCTGCTTTGGATTCTGTGTCTCCCTCTCTCTCTCTTGCTCTCTCTCTGCCCCTCTACCAGTTGTGCACGCTCTCTCTCTCTCTCTCTCTCAAAAAAAAAAATAAACATTAAAAAAACAAAAGATGGTACTTTCAAATATGGTCACATTCTAAGGTAGTGGGGGTTAGGACTCCAACATGTCTTTTTTGGCAGGGGGGAACACAGTTCACCTCACAACGTGGTCACAGAAATAAATGAAGTTATTAGGAAGAACATGTAGAAGGAGGAGGGGACTGAGAAAAGAAGAGAACTTGCAAAGGTAGTGTTTAATGCCTGAGAGGCATTGCGAATAAAATGAGGCCACTGGCTTTGGCAGTTATGAGGGTGAGGGCAGATAGTTGATCTCGGGCATGGCCTGTGGCACGAGTTTGTTGGGGACCCTTTCCTCATTCCAGGGCCCAGCCCTACAGGGGCTTGATAAATATTTCGTTTGCAACTGAATGAAGGCAAAAGGACCCCTTGCAGTAACAAATAATTAATTTTCATTCTAGAAGGTGTCAAGAGAATTTAATCATTTTGGTTTGTTTTTCATGTTGAAAACATTCAGATGATGTTCAGATCAAAGAACACAACAGACAAACATCCAAAAAAGATCCTAAGTGTTCTTCGTCTTAGTACACACTCCAGAGAAAATGTTCACAGTCACGGAGAGAACACGAACCAGTACTGGAAAGAGATTTTTGATACTTTGGTTCCCTGAATGCAGAATGTGTATTTTTATCAAAAACAACTTTGGGATCCACGCAATCCCTTTATTGGTTTAGGAAAAACTTCAGAGGTCAAGAGCCATTTGTGGATTCTTGGGATAAACGGTGGCAGAAAAATTCCCCCTAACAGAATGGGTTTTATCTTGAATTAATAATTCAAGAGATGTAACGTGTCTCTAAACAGTCTATGAATAGCTCGGTCCTGTACAAACTGAAACTTAAGTATGAGTGAATCATTATGCTTTGTAACATATGGCAGAACTCTAGGAAAAAATGCCGAGTGAAACAAATGCCTAGCATCTTCAAGCGGTTATTAGCCAAATGACCCAAACGTTAATTAGAAAAAAAGTAGTGAGCTTCCCCTGAGTCTGTTCTTTGTCTGAAAGCTCGCATGTAGCAACAGCCACGTGAAAGGCAGAAGAGTTTCTTCACCCAGGATTGCTGTAATTCCTGCACTGTCGGTCTCATGCTTTATAACATAGCCTACGGCAGCTTTAATTACCCACAAATGCGCCACCTGTTGCCTCTTTAGTGCTTAATCATGAAATGTATTCTGCATGGGTTACTCTGCAAGGAGATTCAAATACTATACGGAGTTGCAGAATCACAGAGTCCACAGAAGAATAAAGCTCAGCTTTCAGATGAAGCAATGTGGCTAGGGTCAACCTAGTCCCTGAAGGGTAAGGGATCCAGTCTAAAAAGTACGGATTGGGCAGAGAGGAGACGGGTGTGAGCAGAAAGGGCATTTAGGGTCAGTCTCAAAGGCCCCATAGGGAAGAGGAAATATGACTCTCCATGGAAGATTATGGTTCTCCGAAGAACTGAGAGACCCCGGACCCCGACTGAAGGAAAGGCTTTGTGCTTTGGTGGCCAGAAGCTTTTGTGCAGCACTGTGAATCCTCCTTCAGTGCAACTGCGGTCTGGGCTCTGTGAGGCTGCAGCTGTGCATCCTGAAAAGCGTTACAGAGAAGAGGAAGGAACTGAAGACAGAAAGAAGGCTGGGGTGAGGCCACGTAGGTCAACTCTGGCCATTCATGGTGACTCCAGATAGGAGAGGACTTCAAAGACAGTAACAGGTGACAATTGTTCACATCATCACAGGCAGTCATGACTTGCCATTAGCAAGAATGACATTTTGAGTCATCTCTCTCTCTCAAGGAGGAGTTATTTTGGGGTCCGAAATGCTTCCTGACCCTTCAGCTCTGCACTTATGTGTGGAGCTGACTTTTGTACAGAAGAACTTAAGGGATGCCCAAAGAGGCCCAGATATTATCAGTGAAAAATATCACTAAAAGTCCTTTCCTTTGGGTTAAAACCTGAGGAATCTGTGAAAATTGGCTCAGATGCTTTCTCTGAACCTAAAAACGAGGTGAGGGACCAGTTGAAAGAGGAGAGTGCATGGGAGACTCTTAAATACAAAGAACTAAGGGTTGCTGGAAGCCTGTTGGGTGGGAGGTGGGCTAAATGCGTGATGAGCATTAAGGAGGGCAATTGTTGGGATGAGCACTGGGTGTTATAGGCAAGTGATGAATCACTAAATTCTACTCCTGAAATGATTATTTCCCTATACGTTAACTAACTTAGATTTAAATAAAATTTAAAAATTAGAAAAAAAAAAAGAGGAGTGAAAGGGAAGCAGAGAATACTAGGCCTTTCCCAGGGTATATAAGCTTCCACTGTTCAAGATTGGCATTGCATTCTGGGTGGGAGTAGCAAGCAGATCTGGGAGAGATTCTGAAAGACATGTGGGAAGAAAAAGGAAGGCATTAGTTGTTTATTGCTGCATAACAACAGTACCACAAACGTAGTGGCTTAATATAGGACTCATTTATTATCTAATTTCTATGTCCTCTGTCTCAGTATCTCTCACAAAACTGCAATCAAAGTGTTGGCCAGAGCTGAAGTCTCATCTGAAAACCTGCCTGGGGAAGGATACACTTCCAAACTCATGTGGTTGTCAGAACACAGTACTTTGAGGGCTATAGGACTGAAGGCTTCAGTTCTTATCTAGAAGCCATCTTCAGTTTTGTCCCATGTGGGCCTCTTCAATATGGCCGCTTGCTTCATCAAAGCATCAAAGCCACAAAGGTCATAGAGAGAGTCTACTAGTAAGATGGAAGTCATAGTCTTACATCTTAATCGTGGTAGTGACATTCAATCACCATTTCCATAGTCTATTGATTAGGAACAAGGCATAGGTCCCATCAACACTTAAGGAGAAGGCATTATAAAAGGGCAGAAAGCCAAAAGTTGGGGATCAGTGGGGGAGGCTACCACAGGGAAGAAAGAGGCATGGCAGACATCTGTCTCCCCCGCCTTTCTATCTATCCGTCTTTCCTCTGGTAATTATATCTAGATTTTCCCTTGAGGGTAGGCCCTTTCCATCATTTCTAAAGTAATTCTGGCACTTTCAGCTCTAGAGGTGGACACATTCAAGTGTGGTCAATCAGAATGTCACATGCTGAGTGATAGTGACTGGCTGAGACTTGGAAATATGATCCAACAAGAGTCAATGAAAAACAACAAAACTTTCTTGGGAATCCTGGAAAGATATGCCTTATTTTTCAGAATGATTTAAAGCTAGAGAGGACCTAGGGCCTGGAGTTGCTACTCCATCTGCTATGACATAAAGCCCAAGACTGAAGGTAACATAGCAGAAGGAGAAGAAGAGATGAGTCCTGACGTTATTGCTGAATGCGCCTTGAGTCAGCTGTGCCTTAAGTGAGTTATTTCTAGTGTGCTAAATCCAGTTTGGGTCAAGTTTTCTGTGATTTGTAACTGAAAAGGTCCTAACTGACACAGAGGAAGAAACTAACATTCATTTGACACATTTTAGGGTCATTAACATTCCATAGCTTATTTGAAGGGAAGTTTTGAATCCTCCACAGTTTTATTTGGAGTTGGCAAATTATTTTACCTATAGTGATAAATACTTCACCTAAAATATGTAGCCCATAGTGAATTGTCTTAATGTGAGGTATAGAAGATTAGAGATAAAGGAGGTGGTATCACTTTACTTTCACCTTTGTCTCCGTGGTATTTTTAGCAGCCTAGAGAATCAAAAGAGTTCCGAGATGCTTATATATCCTGCATAGGAATTTATAGTGTCTTCTATAAGGCTAATATACCTTATTAAAAAAATCAAAGTATGTTATAGCACAATGTCTTTAGTGACAGGCACTGTGGCCTTTGTAGATCTAAAATTCTCTTACTCTCTTCTCTATCCTCAGTCCAGAAATGAAGGGATATGTGTTAACATTTCATTTTACCTCAACTTGCACCAGAGTTTTTGGTTGGCTTTGCCTGGACTCTAGGTTAGTTTGGACGTTGAATTTGTGACTAGGCTGTGTGGGGTGTTAGAGCCATTAGTAAGAGACAAACACACCTATAGTTTGATAAGCCACCGATATCCCACTAATGTTCAGGCTGCTGTTATTTTTATGCTGCAGTTAATTGGTACCTAAAATCCAGTCTCTGAATACAGTTCACTTTTTTTCAGAGACAAGATGGGGATAACGGTTATACTGTACCCATTAAAGGGACTGCAATACAATTTCAAATATTAATGTCAGTTTTATTTAATAAGCATTTACTGAGTACCTGTGCTGAGCACATAACAAAATGTTGGTAAATAATTAATTTTTCAGTGATGGTGCAAATATCATAGCACAAGTTTCTGTGGGTAAGCCTGACATTAGTTTATCAATGGCATGCTGAAGAATGTTTGATTATTGGATATAGTGTGATATAGAAACTATATAAATGACAGAAACACAATTCATGTAACATAAAAAGGACAAAGGTAGAGGGGCTATTTTCTACATAAGTTCATTCATCAACAAAGATTTATTTTGCTCTTATTACACCTTACATGTAGGGCTATTGCATACAGATGGGTAGTTTGTGCCCTGCACGAAGACATCTAGCCAACGGGGTAAGTGGGAACTGAAACCAATATTCCTTCTATTTGTCAGTCCTTTAAGCTGGTGTGGAAGTCGATCTACTATGGATGAGGGGAGGGAGCAGGAGTTCTGATTTGTGAATAGGCCAGCTGTCCCTCTGTTAAGGTGAGTAGGGTGGAAGGAGTGAGCATGGTAGAAACGTGTGGCTATAAAGATTAATCCACATATGGTTCCTGACCTTTAGGAGTTTAATTCAAGTGTGGGGTTACATATGCAAACTGAAGATCATGATACAATGTAATAAAGGCTAAAAATGATGTTGGCACATATGGCCATGGCCTTGGAACTGTAAGTTTAGGAATGTGATCCACAAACGAAGAAAGGTCACCCTGAGTGGGGGAAATAGCAAGTGCAGAAATTAGTGGAGGGAAAGCACTTGGTCTATTCTAGGAACGGTAAATAGTTGTTGCTTGAACTTGCAATGTGTGAAAGAGGGGGTACTGGTAGTAGGGCAGGCTAGACTAGGACTAGATTAGGAAGGGGCTTCTAGGACAAGATTGAACATGGAGTTTGAACATCACCTATTAGTCATGGGGCACCATCATAGATTTGAAAGCTGGGGAGCCATGTGAATGAGGATGGGTTGGAAAGAGGGGAGACAGAGTTCTGTCACACCATCTAGGTAAGAGATGGCCAAAGTGAATCTCAGCATTGACACTGGGGATGGAAGAATGGAACATCCATGAGACAGTTTTGGAGATGCTCAAGCTGATGCTTGAGCAACGTAGGGGTTTAGGGCGCTGACCCCCTGCACAGCTGAAAATCTGTATAAATTTTGACTCCCCTAAAACTTAACTACTAATAGCCTCCTATTGACAAGAAACCTTACTGATAACATAAATACTTGATTAGCATATTTTGTATGTTGTATGTATTATATACTGTATTCTTGCAATAAAACTAAAAAAAGTTATTAAGAAAATCATAAGGAAGAGAAAATACATTTATAGTACTATATTTTGGGGAAAACATGCATGTATAAGTGGACCCACACAGTTCAAACCCATGTTGTTTGAGGGCCAACTGTAGTCTGCACGGTCTAGTCTACTTCTAGATGGTGGCAAAGGGCCGGACTGGGGGTGAGATTAATAGTGATGATTTTTGGATAGCAGTGTCAAAAATGTACTACTACAACTCAAATTTCAAAAAAAAAAAATCACAGCTTTTTTATTGTTTATAATCAGTTGTTCATTTTTGATAGCTCTCAGCCAATGGTAAGGGAGAAAAAAATACATGTGAAAGAAACACCTTAGTACCAACTAAAGAAATCCCACTCTTCCATACATCCTGTCAGGCTAACTCTACCTCTTTTGGTTAGACTCAGACTTTCAGGGTCTTTCCTCTGTACCCTGCTCTCTAACCTCTTGTTTTATGAGTCTACAGATTGTCCTTGACTTACAGTGGGGTTACACCCTGATAAATGCATTTTAAGTTGAAAACATGAAAAGTTGAAAGTACATTTAACACACCTAACCTACCAAACATCACAGCTCAGCTTAGCCAAACTGACACATGCTCAGAACACTTACATTAGCCTACAGTTGGGCATAATCATCTAACACAGCCTATTTTATAATAAACTGTTGAATATCCCGTGTAATTTACTGAATATTGCACTGAAAGTGAAAAACAGAAGGGTTATGTAAGTGTACCGGTTATTCATCCTCGTGGTCCCATGGCTGACTGGGAGCTACAGTTCGCTGCCCCACCTAGCAGCAGGAGAGAGGATTGTCCCGCATGTCACAAGCCTTGGGAAAAGATCAAAATTTGAAGTACAGTTTCTCCTGAATGAATATCACTCTTGCATCACTGTAAAGCCCAAACACGGTAAGCCACACCATCGTAAGTTGAAACCCATCTGTAGAGGAAAGCCGATCTGTTCTCATGGTGATGGGAGAGGCCTTACTGGGTCTGGGCTGGTCCCCGTTGTGAGGGCCCTCACTGGGCTGCACTGGTCCTGGGGCCTGGGTGCTTTGTACTGGTGTTCCTGCAGTGTACCCAGTCATGTTTGGCGACTGGGTCACCAGCTGCTTGCATTCACTATTTCAGCTATATCCTTCCAGTTCCAAGTCCTCACACTCTTGTGGCCTCTTTGTCCAGATGCCAAGGCTCTGCCTGGATGCTGTTTTTTTCAGAACCTCTCTGGTCTCCTCTGGGACTAGCAGGAGCTTCCGAGGCCCCTGGAGCAGGTCTTGGGAAACCAGAAACCTTTTTAGGCTCATCTGCCTGGTCACCTCCCTCAGTTTTTTCTAACCTGTGGCTCAGGTGCTGGATTATGTGGATTTCTGTGTGAGGCTGGTAGTCTCATAAAGGGAAGCTAAGCCAGGGTTTTGTCTGCTCTGGGTCCTTCAGAACCTATCTGGAGCTTCTATTACACTCTTACTTCCTGTCTACTCCCTGGTTTTGGTAACAGAGTTGGGGGTGTGTATAGAAACTCTATCATCTCAACACTTACCCCTTGCCCCAGCTCCTCCTTCCCATGCTGTCTCCCTGGTTAGCAAGGAAAGGAACTTGATCATTGAGGAGTATTCCAAGAGGTGTTTGGGTGGGTAGGCTGATGATGGTGGTGGGGCAAAGGTGTGGGGAGAAAAAGGGACAATCTGTTCATTATAGACAGGGTGAATTTGAGGTGTCTGTGTTGTTCTAAGGCATCCTGCATTTGGCAGTTGGAAATAGGGTTTGGAGACAAGAATGGTTGTGGCCAATGCGGGGGTCCTTTGTAAGAAAAGGGAGCCCCAGAAAGAAGAATATATTGTATTTACTTATTCACTCAATCATTCAAAAAAACAGGAATTGAATGCCTGCTACATGTCAGGGCCTGTTCCTGGGCTCCAGATAAAGCAGTTAAACAACAAAAATCCTTGCCCTCACAGAGCTTACATTCTTCTGTGAACCCAATAATGCCAGGGTTATTTCTTTGCAAGTCAAAGGCTCGATATCATTCTAACAGAAGAGAATGTACTTCTCAGATGAGAAGAGACCATATTATCATCAGAAAAAAATTATTTCACAATGAAAAATAAAAACAGTAGCTGTGGTCAGTGTTGCTGGTTAAGGGTGGTTAAAAGGGAAGGAGTGGAGGGGCGCCTGGGTGGCTCAGTCGGTTAAGTGTCCCACTTCGACTTCAGGTCATGATTTCCCAGTTCATGAGTTCGAGCCCCGATCCTCTGTCCCCCTTTCTCTCTGCCCCTCTCCCCTCCCCCTCTTCCTTCCTCCTCCCTTCCCCACCATCGCTTGTGCTCTCTCTCTCTCTCTCAAAAATAAACAAACATTAAAAACAACAGGAATAGATGAAGTTAAGGAAGGCAGAAGAAAGACAGGGAGGGTAGGAGAGGCTTGAGGATGAGGAGCCTGGAAGGACCCTGGCAAGGAGTGGTTGGATAGGCAGGAGGAGGGAATGAAGCCTGAGCCCATCACACATACAGATCCCAGAGACCTTGAGGCCTCTTGGGAAGCTCACAGAAACTCCCTTCAACAGTCATACTTAAAGTCCATTTTGCCTTTTTGCCTTTCAAATAAAGAATAAATCAAAGTATATTAGGCAAGCTGAAATGTAAGCTCAATTATCAATGAGGTAGGTTTTCAAAGGGAACAGCAACAAAGGACAAAAGCTAGAGCTGGAGTCTGGCAAGAAGGAAGGTCACCTGAAGAGCAGAACAGGAGACTCCGGCCCCTACTGGCTTTGGGTCAGGAGGAAGAAGGATGCCAATGCGGTTGCCAAGAAAGAAGATGGAAAACAACTCCGGAAGATCAAGACAGCGCGTGCATGCCGGGGCAGCAGCTGCGGGGTGAGTCGTGGGAAGGCAAACTTATGAGGGGCGTTAATCAAGGTAAAAGCAAAAGGAGAGCGAGGTGCTTCAGGGCAGAGTGTGTGGGAAGGACAGCGTGAGGGAAATCATTAGGAGAGATGCCCACGCCTCCCTTGCACAGCAGGCTCTTTTGTCAGAGTGTCTGCTTGCAGCTCCTGGGGTGGGGCGGTGGGGTCTAAATGCCCAGATCATCAGTGCCAAGGGCAGTCCTAGAAGAGCCCGCTCCTCCCCCATTGTGCCGTGGAAGAGGGAGGCCAGGGCCTGGGGGCTTTGGCATGTTTTCTTCTCTGCACTGGGTGGGGCATGGGCAGTGCTTGTACTTCACCAGTCCATGGGGAGCAGCCAGACCTGGAAGGGTCATTTATCAGAGGAAAGGGAGTCTCTTCTCCAGGTGAGGCTGGCATGGCTGCCCAAATGTAAATGTGCCGCACACCTTTGCCGTCAGTAAGTGTCTGAGACTCACTCCCATCCAGACTTTGCTGGCTTGACCGTGAGCCAGCCAGGACCCAAGCCCAGAGCCCAGACCTTCTGGTTCCTGGACCAGTGCCCTGGCAAAAGCCAGCACACAACCTGAGAACAATTTCTGTGCCTTTGTGTTTTCATCTCTGAAAGGAGGATAGTAAAAATAGCTCTCACACAGGGAATTATGACTGCATTTTAAAACAGGGGCAAAAAAAAAAAAAAATTGAAAAACGAGCATCCTGTCACTAGGCAATTGTACCCTATTTTGAAGATTATGACCTAATCAAAATTACCCGGCATTCTGCTCTGCAAACTCTCGACAACCACACAGGATGTTTTTGAATGCAGTAATAAAAATTATCTACAGGAGAAAAACCCTACTGAATCTTCAATGTTACTCTCAGAGAGGAAAAAAAAAAAACAAAAACACAACTTCCTCCAAATCATTTTCAGATTATACCAAGGAATTCCCCACAGTGTGTTTTGTGGAGGTCGTTAGAAAATTTTTACCATATACCCAGGTCAGAACCAATCCCCCCAAAAGCAGTAACAAAGACAGAAGTTGGCTTTTAAAGATTTTTTGAGAAAGAAAATATGGGTGAATATATGGAAGAGGTATTTTAACTATTAATCACTAAAAAAAATGAGACGTTTTCTGTTTCATTTTCATTTGAGAACCGGGCTGTAAAAACTCACAAAATATTCACAGACTTAGCAGCACTGATCATTCTTGGTTCTAGGATAATTTATATTATGGCTACTTGTTTATACTTTAGAAAATGCTGTCATTGTAGAAAAAAGGCAGTTAAGAGTAGAAAGATGGTTAGCAGGGACTGGGTAGATGGGGGAATTGGGGAGACTTTAAGGGTATAAATTTACAACCAGTACATAGTCCTGGAGATATGAGGCACAGCATGTGATTATAGACAATAATATTATATTGCCAAGAGACTAGATCTCAAATGTTCCTACCACGAAAATGAAATGATAATTATATGGCATGATAGAAATATTCACTAACACTACAGTGGCGGTCATATTACAATAGAGAAATGTATCAAATCAACACACTGTATACCTTAAATTTATACAATATTATGTCAATCATATCTGAATAAAAAAGCCAATTGTAAAATGAAATTGTACTGAACTATAATGTTTTGGAAGACTATACATCAGAGCAATAAACACTGCCTATGTGTAGTTATAGATACATAGCAATTAGTGATAACCTTCATATTTCAAATGCATTTCAAAAACTAAAATTTATTTCAATGTGTGTGAGACTTAACATTTTTGTTTACTTTGTAGGTTATTTTTTCCATAAATACAGTTCTGATCTTAAAGAACTGTTTACAAGAATTCAGATTTCCTTGATCTGGGTAACTCTTTTTTCCAAATTATGGACTAATTAATTTAAAAAATTCAGTAGAGGCACCTGGGTGGCTCAGTTGGTTGAGCATCTGACTTCGGCTCAGGTCATGATCTCACAGTTCATCGGTTCAAGCCCCGCATTGGGCTCTCTGGTATCAGCACGGAGCCTGCTTTGGATCCTGTCTCCCTCTCTGCCCCCTCCCCCCTCACGTGCTTTATCTCTCAAAAGTAAACATAAAAAAATAAAAAAAATTCAATAGAAAGTAGGTTCCTTTTTATTTGTTATATGCAAGGCATGTATTTTTGCCCTTAACATCATTAGACTCTTTTTTTTTTTTTTAAAGATCATTAGATTCTTTAAAAGGACAAATTAGGAATAATTTTTTTCTTTTCTCTTGAGGACAAGAACCATAGTGGCAGCTCTGCGTATAGGAGGGGATTCTCAGGAAAACTTTTCTTTTTTCTGGCTTGAGTATTGTTCCTTCTGACCAGGCCACCTCTACCTGATATGTGACTGGGGTCCTGTGTGAGGTGACTGTGGTCCACCTTACCTGGACTCCCTACCTAGGACAAGATGTCAAGTGCTAAGATGATAGGAAAAATATAGGATAAAATAGGCAGAGAGAGAAAGGATTAGGACCTGAGGTCCCTGGGTGGGGAAAGACACATTTTGGAATAATGCTGGGAAGGTCTGACGATAGGAAACTCTCTCGAGTGTAAGGTCCCTCTTAAGAATATAACAGATACCACCTACTCCCCCTCAGGTTTCCCTCAGGAATTTGACAAAAGACCTAACTAAAAGTAAGTAGTAGACCATACAACCTCTGATCCACAAAGAATGGTATGGTCATATACCACCCCTCATACAATGGAAGTGAGCCAGTGAGGAATGGACAACCCAGCACCTAGAGCCATCCAGCTAATAAGGGTAGAACCTGAGAAGAAACAAGGAGGGAGGGCAAGGAGGGGGGGCGGCCAGAACCTTATAAAACAAGGACCCTTGCCTATAGTTGCTGGCATTCACTCTCAAATGTCCCTTCTCTCTAAAGAGAGCTTTCCTGGAGGGGAAGATGGCAGCTTAGGAGGACGCTGGGCTCACCGTGCATCCTGCTGATCACTTAGATTCCACCTACACCTGCCTAACTAACCCAGAAAACCACCAGAAACTAGCAGAACGGAGTCTCTGGAGCCAAGCGCAGATGAGAGGCCCACGGAAGAGGGGCCCCTCATGAAGTGGATCACCTAAGGAGAAGAGAGCTAAGCCTGCCCCTCCTGCCCCCGTGCACCTTGCCTACCCACCCCAGCTAATAAGCCAGATCCCCAGCTCCACAAGCCTGGCAGTGTGCAAGTAGCCCAGACGGGCCACGCCACCCCACAGTGAATCCCGCCCCTAGGAGAGGGGAAGAGAAGGCACACACCAGTCTGACTGTGGCCCCAGCGGCGGGCTGGGGGCAGACATCAGGTCTGACTGCAGCTCCGCCCACCAACTCCAGTTATATGCCACAGCACAGGGGAAGTGCCCTGCAGGTCCGCACCACTCCAGGGACTATCCAAAATGACCAAACGGAAGAATTCTCCTCAGAAGAATCTCCAGGAAATAACAACAGCTAATGAACTGATCAAAAAGGATTTAAATAATATAACAGAAAGTGAATTTAGAATAATAGTCATAAAATTAATCGCTGGGCTTGAAAACAGTATAGAGGACAGCAGAGAATCTCTTGCTACAGAGATCAAGGGAACAGTCAGGAGGAGCTGAAAAACGCTTTAAACGAAATGCGAAACAAAATGGAAACAACGACGGCTTGGATTGAAGAGGCAGAGGAGAGAATAGGTGAACTAGAAGATAAAGTTATGGAAAAAGAGGAAGCTGAGAAAAAGAGAGATAAAAAAATCCAGGAGTATGAGGGGAAAATTAGAGAACTAAGTGACACACTAAAAAGAAATAATATACGCATAATTGGTATCCCAGAGGAGGAAGAGAGAGGGAAAGGTGCTGAAGGTGTACTTGAAGAAATAATAGCTGAGAATTTCCCTGAACTGGGGAAGGAAAAAGGCACTGAAATCCAAGAGGCACAGAGAACTCCCTTCAGACGTAACTTGAATCGATCTTCTGCACGACGTATCATAGTGAAACTGGCAAAATACAAGGATAAAGAGAAAATTCTGAAAGCAGCAAGGGATAAACGTGCCCTAACTTATAAAGGGAGACCTATAAGACTCGTGACTGATCTCTCTTTTGAAACTTGGCAGGCCAGAAAGGATTGGCATGAGATCTTCAATGTATTGAACAGAAATAATATGCAGCCGAGAATCCTTTATCCAGCAAGTCTGTCATTTAGAATAGAAGGAGAGATAAAGGTCTTCCCAAACAAACAAAAACTGAAGGAATTTGTCACCACTAAACCAGCCCTACAAGAGATCCTAAGGGGGATCCTGTGAGACAAAGTACCAGAGACATCGCTACAAGCATAAAACATACAGACATCACAATGACTCTAAACCTGTATCTTTCTATAATAACACTGAATGTAAATGGATTAAATGTGCCAACCAAAAGACATAGGGTATCAGAATGGATAAAAAAACAAGACCCCTCTATTTGCTGTCTACAAGAGACTCATTTTAGATCTGAGGACACCTTTAGATTGAGAGTGAGGGGATGGAGAACTATTTATCATGCTACTGGAAGCCAAAAGAAAGTTGGAGTAGCCATACTTATATCAGACAAACTAGACTTTAAATTAAAGGCTGTAACAAGAGATGAAGAAGGGCATTATATAATAATTACAGGGTCTATCCATCAGGAAGAGGTAACAATTATAAATGTCTATGTGCCGAATACCGGAGCCCCCAAATATATAAAACAATTACTCACAAACATAAGCAACCTTATTGATAAGAATGTGGTAACTGCAGGGGACTTTAACACTCCACTTACAGAAATGGATAGATCATCTAGACACACGGTCAATAAAGAAACAAGGGCCCTGAATGACACATTGGATCAGATGGACTTGACAGATATATTTAGAACTCTGCATCCCAAAGCATCAGAATATACTTTCTTCTCGAGTGCACATGGAACATTCTCCAAGATAGATCATATACTGGGTCACAAAACAGCCCTTCATAAGTATACAGGAATTGAAATTATACCATGCATACTTTCAGACCACAATGCCATGAAGCTTGAAATCAACCACAGGAAAAAGTCTGGAAAACCTCCAAAAGCATGGAGGTTAAAGAACACCCTACTAAAGAATGAGTGGGTCAACCAGGCAATTAGAGAAGAAATTAAAAAATATATGGAAACAAACAAAAATGAAAATACAACAATCCAAACGCTTTGGGACGCAGCGAAGGCAGTCCTGAGAGGAGGATACATTGCAATCCAGGCCTATCTCA
Organism: Panthera uncia; assembly: GCF_023721935.1. Taxonomy (NCBI): domain Eukaryota; kingdom Metazoa; phylum Chordata; class Mammalia; order Carnivora; family Felidae; genus Panthera; species Panthera uncia. The sequence goes on from NC_064816.1 coordinate 76,362,078, forward strand.
AAAAACAAGAAAAATCCCAAATACAAAATCTAACAGCACACCTAAAGGAAATAGAAGCAGAACAGCAAAGGCAGCCTAAACCCAGCAGAAGAAGAGAAATAATAAAGATCACAGCAGAAATAAACAATATAGAATCTAAAAAAACGGTAGAGCAGATCAACGAAACCAAGAGTTGGTTTTTTGAAAAAATAAACAAAATTGACAAACCTGTAGCCAGGCTTCTCAAAAAGAAAAGGGAGATGACCCAAATAGATAAAATCATGAATGAAAATGGAATTATTACAACCAATCCCTCAGAGATACAAACAATTATCAGGGAATACTATGAAAAATTATATGCCAACAAATTGGACAACCTGGAAGAAATGGACAAATTCCTAAACACCCACACGCTTCCAAAACTCAATCAGGAGGAAATAGAAAGCTTGAACAGACCCATAACCAGCACAAAAATTGAATCGGTTATCAAAAATCTCCCAACAAATAAGAGTCCAGGACCAGATGGCTTCCCAGGGGAGTTCTACCAGACGTTTAAAGCAGAGATAATACCTATCCTTCTCAAGCTATTCCAAGAAATAGAAAGGGAAGGAAAACTTACAGACTCATTCTATGAAGCCAGTATTACTTTGATTCCTAAACCAGAGACCCAGTAAAAAAAAGAGAACTACAGGCCAATATCCCTGATGAATATGGATGCAAAAATTCTCAATAAGATACTAGCAAATCGAATGAAACAGCATATAAAAAGAATTATTCACCATGATCAAGTGGGATTCATTCCTGGGATGCAGGGCTGGTTCAACATTCGCAAATCAATCAACGTGATACATCACATTAATAAAAGAAAAGATAAGAACCATATGATCCTGTCAATCGATGCAGGAAAGGCCTTTGACAAAATCCAGCACCCTTTCTTAATAAAAACCCTTGAGAAAGTCGGGATAGAAGGAACATACTTAAAGATCATAAAAGCCATTTATGAAAAGCCCACAGCTAACATCATCCTCAATGGGGAAAAACTGAGAGCTTTTTCCCTGAGATCAGGAACACGACAGGGATGCCCACTCTCACCGCTGTTGTTTAACATAGTGTTGTAAGTTCTAGCATCAGCAATCAGACAACAAAAGGAAATCAAAGGCATCAAAATTGGCAAAGATGAAGGCAAGCTTTCGCTTTTTGCAGATGACATAATATTATACATGGAAAATCCGATAGACTCCACCAAAAGTCTGCTAGAACTGATACATGAATTCAGCAAAGTTGCAGGATACAAAATCAATGTACAGAAATCAGTTGCATTCTTATACACTAACAATGAAGCAACAGAAAGACAAATAAAGAAACTGATCCCATTCACAATTGCACCAAGAAGCATAAAATACCTAGGAATAAATCTAACCAAAGATGTAAAAGATCTGTATGCTGAAAACTATAGAAAGCTTATGAAGGTAATTGAAGAAGATATAAAGAAATGGAAAGACATTCCCTGCTCGTGGATTGGAAGAATAAATATTGTCAAAATGTCAATACTACCCAAAGCTATCTACACATTCAATGCAATCCCAATCAAAATTGCACCAGCATTCTTCTCGAAGCTAGAACAAGCAATTCTAAAATTCATATGGAAACACAAAAGGCCCCGAATAGCCAAAGTAATTTTGAAGAAGACCAAAGCAGGAGGCATCACAATCCCAGACTTTAGCCTCTACTACAAAGCTGTAATCATCAAGACAGCATGGTATTGGCACAAAAACAGACACATACACCAATGGAATAGAATAGAAACCCCAGACTAGACCCACAAACGTATGGCCAACTAATCTTTGACAAAGCGGGAAAGAATATCCAATGGAAAAAAGACAGTCTCTTTAACAAATGGTGCTGGGAGAACTGGACAGCAACATGCAGAAGGTTGAAACTAGACCACTTTCTCACACCATTCACAAAAATAAACTCAAAATGGATAAAGGACCTGAATGTGAGACAGGAAACCATCAAAACCCTAGAGGAGAAAGCAGGAAAAGACCTCTCTCACCTCAGCCGTAGCAATCTCTTACTCGACACATCCCCAAAGGCAAGGGAATTAAAAGCAAAAATGAATTACTGGGACCTTATGAAGATAAAAAGCTTCTGCACAGCAAAGGAAACAACCAACAAAACTAAAAGGCAACCAACGGAATGGGAAAAGATATTTGCAAATGACACATCGGACAAAGGGCTAGTATCCAAAATCTATAAAGAGCTCACCAAACTCCACACCCGAAAAACAAATAACCCAGTGAAGAAATGGGCAGAAAACATGAATAGACACTTCTCTAAAGAAGACATCCGGATGGCCAACAGGCACATGAAAAGATGCTCAACGTCGCTCCTCATCAGGGAAATACAAATCAAAACCACACTCAGATATCACCTCACGCCAGTCAGAGTGGCCAAAATGAAGAAATCAGGAGACTATAGATGCTGGAGAGGATGTGGAGAAATGGGAACCCTCTTGCACTGTTGGTGGGAATGCAAACTGGTGCAGCCACTCTGGAAAACAGTGTGGAGGTTCCTCAGAAAATTAAAAATAGACCTACCCTATGACCCAGCAATAGCACTGTTAGGAATTTACCCAAGGGATACAGGAGTACTGATGCATAGGGGCACTTGTACCCCAATGTTTATAGCAGCACTCTCAACAATAGCCAAATTGTGGAAAGAGCCTAAATGTCCATCAACTGATGAATGGATAAAGAAATTGTGGTTTATATACACAGTGGAGTGCTACACGGCAATGAGAAAGAACGAAATATGGCCCTTTGTAGCAACGTGGATGGAACTGGAGAGTGTGATGCTAAGTGAAATAAGCCATACAGAGAAAGACAGATACCATATGTTTTCACTCTTATGTGGATCCTAAGAAACTTAACAGAAACCCATGGGGGAGGGGAAGGAAAAAAAAAAAAAGAGGTTAGAGTGGGAGAGAGCCAAAGCATAAGAGACTCTTAAAAACTGAGAACAAACTGAGGGTTGGTGGGGGGTGGGAGGGAGGGGAGGGTGGGTGATGGGTATTGAGGAGGGCACCTTTTGGGATGAGCACTGGGTGTTGTATGGAAACCAATTTGACAATCAATTTCATATATTGAAAAAAAAAATAAAGAGAGCTTTCCTACTATTCCTCCTTTCTGATCTTATACTCTAATAAACTTTTGCTTGCCGCTCATTTCGTGTCCACCTCTTCATTCTTCAAAGCGGCGAGACAAAGAACTCCAAGTACTGAGGTAAAACATCCTGTAACACTAACCTCAGCTGTTGCTGTGTGTGCCATTCATGGCATCAAGGATAGACTAAGATACACTGGGGTAAAAAAAAAAAATCTTAGTGGGTTTTACCAACAAAGGTTTACTTCTTGTTCATCTCCATCATGGGTTCTGCTCTGTGGGGCTCTACTTCAGGTCTCCTCGTTTGGGATATATACTGAAGCAACAATTCCATCCTGAGCAATCACGGGTCTCCCAAGCAGAATTAAAGACGGGTCTGGAGGCCTCACATTGGCCATTAACGTGTCTGGCTGGGCAGTGACACGTGTCATTTCTGCTCACTTACCCGCTGACTGAAACGAGTCTCATGGTCTCAGGGAAGTAAGATCCCATCATGTGCCAGGAAGGTGGGAAGCCAGAAATACTTGGTGAACGGCATGAATGATTATTATAGCTATTCACACAGTGTGCACATCCTGTTTCTCTTTCTCAGGAAGAAGCTGACTTTGATTAGCTATCTATCTCTCCTCCATGATGCCCATTAAGTTAGGCAAATCTGACCCTATTTTCTTGTTCCCGGAATGGACTTTTGCCAATCAAAACAATCTTAACCTGGTTGTAAATGTTTCAGGAAGGGAGACAAGACATAATTCAGGCCAATGAGAGGTTATGAGAGGTTTGCAGGGGCTTTGGGGAAGGTTTCTTCTCATTCTTCAAGGACAGCTTCTAAGACTCACTCCTTCGCTTTCCCTGGATGTGAGGAGGAAAGCATGTAAGCCCAAATGCTACTTGCAGCCATTGGGTGACCCACCATGGTTGTCATTTGAGCTGAGAGATGGAAAAAAGCTCAGTCCTTGATGAAATAAATGGCCAGGGCGGGGGGGGGGGGGGGGGTGGTCAGTCAAACCTGAAGCTTCTCCTACCTTTGGACTTCCAGTTATCCTTGCCAAAAAATGTCCTTATTGTTTAAGCCACCTTGAGTTGAAGTTTCTGGTACTCGCTGCCGAAGCACCCAAAGTGATCTATCTGCTTATCTATGTTTCCTGCCATGTCCTTCCTGCTGATTTGTAGTCCCTGACTCTAGCTTGGCCTCCTTATTCTCACTGGACTAGCGGCTTCTCCCTCTTGTCACAATTCACCTGCATATAGAATATAGATTTGCCTCTAAATCCCAATATCATATGAATTCCTCCCTTTGCTTACTGACTTCATGACCTTCCCACGTGGCCTGCTGATCTTTTACTCTCTATCTCCAATGGCTTGGAGTATTACTGGCCTTCCTTGATGAGCAGCCCTCACACCAATGCTAAGAAGGGGGCCAGCTTCTCCAAGACATTTTTGCTCCTTTAAAGCATGTGAGTTGTTTTATTAAATTATATCTTACCTCTACACTGGTTGAAACTACAGCAGCCCGTGTGGTCAAATGCTATAAAATACAAAAGGTCAGTGGAATTGTCCCTCCACTCTGTCAGGGGCACATAGTATCACAGAGCTGTGTGCTCTGCGATTTAATAATGGGCTTGCTTGAGTCCTAAATTGGGGCCGCACTATTGAAGCCTCGGCAAGTGGATTTAAAGCTGTCATTGAAACATGCCGTCACATCCCATACATGAGCTGAAGGGTGACAGTAGGCCCAGTTCCGCAGCACTTGTCACAGCAAAAAGCAGAAAGCTCAGCACCAATGTGGGCAGGGGTGTGCTTTTTAGATCCAGATTTTAATGGGCATGTTTTAGGGGAATTCTAATAGGCATGAAGTTAACATCTTTTGCATGTCTCCCAGCCTGGCTCATTTACCACCATAAATATAAGTAGCGATGCCATGTTGACTTACCTCAAATAGTTTAGAAGTCAGGGACAAAGCAACGCTGCGAGCAATCTAAGAAACAGGAATATTTTAGGAGCTGTGTGGGGGTGGGAGGCATGGTGTTACTGATGTGAGTAGACACGCAGGATCTGAATTGGCCCTTTTCTGAGTTATTAATACTTTCTAAAACCATACTAAAGAAGACCTGGACCTTTTACATTTACTGCCCTTGTATTAAACAGGGATGAGTCCAGAGAGATTTCTGGCAGGTTCTAGGAAAATATTCTGAGACTGACAGTTGCTTTGGGGAATAAAGAGACAGCATGTATCTGCTTACCACCCCCCTCCCCCCCCCCCCCCCCACCTCCAATTCCTTTTCTTTAACTCATTTTATCAAGTCATGCAAAGCTTTCATGAATACAATTGAGGCTTACAAACTGTTAGAAGAATTGCTGTCTTAATGAACATCATTTAAGGAAGAGAGGAAGAAAGCAAGCAGGGGAGGGTTGGGGAGAGAGAACAGAAGGCTGTTATCTAGCTGGTTTGGCTCCCTCTCATCCAGAAGGCTGACTTTCCGGCAGGGGGAAGGAGGCGGGTCAAATTATGGTAATTAGGATCTTATGTGACAGCTCATGATTTGCATTTCCTTCATTTCATTGGTTCCCTTCATGTTTCCTGGAAGACTAAATAATACACTTCTATGTTTGTACCAAAGGATTATTCTTGGGCTTCAGAAGAGGAATGGCCATCAGAGAGCATGTCTGGCCTGGTTTTCCAGAATGGTTTTCAGGGGAATGAAGGCAGGTGGCTTTGTAGAATCAGGTGATCAGTCTCTAATGGACATTAAAGACTTTAGAAAAGGATCATAAGATTTTAGGAATTTCCCCGTAGCTCTATTATCCAGGTGCTGACTACCTAGTTTGATTGTACAGTGGACTATCAAAGTCATTTATTTTTCCCTTCTCTGTTCTGCTGAATATATTTTGCCTTCTGAGAAACTCAAATTGTAGGAAAAGCCCACAGGAATTTAGGTATAGCTATTTTCCCATCAAATGGAAGTCACAGTAATTTCTCCTATCAGTCCAGCAAATGCCCTCTAGCCTAGGCCCTGGACTTTCCTCGTCTAACATATGATGTGATTGGCAACTTCTCACTGATGACAGAGATGCTGATTCTCCCCAGCTGCCAATCAACCACTGTACAGATCACCTTTAAATTCACTTTATATTAAATAAGGAAGGAAAGGAATGGCTTGGCACACCGAACTGCAGGATTGGTTGGACATTCTCAGAGCATATTTTAGCAGAATCATAATTTCCAGCAGCTACTATGGAGAAGAAACTATTACAGAAACATTGGCTCTCGAATTTGATGTGACCACACACATCACTAGCTGTGTGATGAACACCTGCTTTTAAAATAGGGGCCCACACGGACAGCCATCCTAGTTCTACTTCTTTGCTATTGACATGAGTCCTATAGTTCCAATTATTCTACATCATTCCCCACACAGCAAATTTACAGAGCCTTTCAGTTCACTGCCTTTTCTGGGAAGGCCTATGGAAACTTTGCTCATGTTCTGATTATTATTCAAGTCACTAATAGCCAGAATATCAATGCTATGCATTCATCATGTGCCAATGATGACGGCACTGAGAAGCTTCAGGGCTGGGATCATCTGGGCCACCTTCTCATTTTGCAGAAGAAACCAGGGTTCATTTGACCTCCCCCAAGTCCGTTGGCTATTTAGAGTGGATCTGGCGAGAGAATGCAAAGGCTTTTTAAAATAAATGCTTTACTGAAATACGTGTATTCTATTTTTGTAGTATATAGAGAAAAGTATGCATATCACACGTGTGAGTTCAGTGAATTCACAATGGGAGCACCTGTGTGGACAACACCCAACTCACAAAACAGAATCGGTCCCTTTATGCTTCCTTCCCAACTGTGCCAGACATCTTAGACCCCACATTGACTTCTAATGCCTTAGGCTAATTTTGATTTTATATTAATGGATCTAAAAGCCTATAAATCAGCACTCTCTCCACCACCAGTTTCTTTGGATTTCACATTCTCCTAAAGGAGATAACATAAAACAGTTTAGGAGAATCAAATGCTTTTATGAGGTCAGGTTTCCATCATATTCAAGTTGGTAGCTCTGTAGGGGCACCTGGGTGGCTCATTCGGTTGAGTGTCTCACTCTGGATTTTTAGCTCACGTCATGATCCCATGGTCATGAGATCGAGCCCCATAATGGGCTCTGCCCTGACAGTGTGGAGCCTGTGTGGGATTCTCTCTCTCCCTCTCTCAAAATAAATAAATCAACATTTAAAAAAGAAAAGTTGGCAGCTCTGTCATCTTTCACAGGTAGGGACAAGGCCACTTCGTTGGAGCCAATGTGTTAAAAAACCAAAACAAGCCTAACTCCACTCCTGTCCAGTCAGTGAAGATGCAGGGCCACCTAGTTGGTTCTTGGCCACTCTGGTGACAGTTATAATTCTGTAAGTGTGAGTTCCAATCATTATTTTGAAAAATTTATGACCGTTTTTGCAGCTGCTATTGATTTTCATCCTGATATATTACTATCCTTGATAATATTGCTTTTTCAACACCAACTTCTTCATAGATCTAGAGAAAGAAATATCATCCGAGTGCTTACTAAATTTCTTCACAATGAATAACCAACTTTCTACATCTCCTTTCCTATAACAACATTAGTCTTTTTTAAAAAAAGTTTATTTATTTATTTTGAGAGAGAGAGTACAAGTGTGGGAGGGGCAGAGAGAGAGGGAGAGAGAGAGAATCAGCGGGCTCCGTGCCGATGCAGGGCTCAATCTCACAAACCGTGAGATTACGGACCTGAGCTGAAATCAAGAGTCAGTCGCTTAAACTCGTGAGCCTCCAGGCGCTCCCAACGCTAGTCTTTCTATTTGTTTATTTTCATTTTGGTTGAAATACTTAGTTTTCTATGACAGACATTTCCCTCTCTTTCCTCTGTTTTCTCCCTTTTTCCCGAGCGGTAATGTAAACCTACATGCTTCATTTACTATCCAGTTGTGTAGCTGACTGCGTCTTATAACTGCTAGCAAATAGCAGGATCTGATACAGACGAATGGTCAGCTCACAGGATAGCTGGGAGATCTGCATCTTTTGGTCACACGTCCCTCTTTGCACAGTCAGATACTTTCCAAAGCAGTTTATGTCCTGAAATATAAGTGGCTGCAGAATTGGGCCTACCAGCTGTCCACACTCTTGCAGCGTATCTATGGATCACCTTATTTTTCTGCTCTATAAGTTACAGAATATGGGAAAAACAGAATAGATCTTCCTTGTCTAGTAAATGAAGGGGTAAAGTTACAGTAGTAAAAACAAGGTACAGAACAAAGTGCTTGGGTTTGCTCTCCAGAGGGCATTTTATACAGCCATGTGCCTTCTTCCCCAGAGGCAGCAGAATTCTTTTGATATTGGAGTCTAGAAGAACGGTAAGAGCCAAAAGTGAAAAAGCTATTTAGTCATGGATAGTACCATGTCAAGTGAACTGAAATAAGTAGCCGTGACGGAGGTGATGAAGTCATCTGAGATAGAGTTTGGACTCAGAGAATTCTAGCAATTTTTGGATTCAGATGGGAGAGCAACATGTTGTGGCTTCCAGGGAAGAAGCTGGTCGTAAAGAGGTATCTCAGATTTAAAAAAAAAACATTGAAGAATCCCCCCAAAACATAGTTTGCCAGCATGCTAGCTAATGACGAGGCTGGGGGCACACTTTCCAAAGCATTCTATCCATTCTCCTTCCTGGGGTGTCTACCTGTGTATCTCTCTACCCTTTGGATGGCTGGAGGCAGCAAGCCCCTGCCTGTGGAGGGAGGGAAAGAGGGCAGGGATAACACTGAGGGGAAAATGCTCTATCTCTGACTTAATTAAACTCTTTTTTTAATTGTGCCAGAATTAGCCCTGTCAATAAAATGTTGCCTACAGGCTTCGTTCCCAGCGTTTTGAAATTTCCTTTGTACTTCTGTGTTTGTTTTGTGAACAAACAGAAAGTTTCCTGAAACCACGGAAGTCTAAGCCAATGACCCCTCCCCTTCCTCAGATCAGATTATAGTGGTGACAGCTTGGTTACTGGAAAGGAATCAGCTCAGAAAGACAGTTCCAATTACATCAACAATAATTATGAAGAAAAAAGGGGGCAGTTGTGGAGGTAATCACGGAATATTAATCACTGAAAAATGATGAGAAAGTCTAAAATTTATGGAATGTCTTCCAGAAAGTTCAAGATGTTCTATTCATGCTTTTAATTTATGTCAACGACATATAGAAAGATCAAACGGCTTGATAATAGAACCACACATCTAAATAGTATTTTTAGATATGAATTGCTTTTGCTTACCCTTTCTCGTTTGAATCTGGCAAGTAGAGAGTTACATAATATATTCATTTTGTACACACAGAAATGAAGCTCCAAAAGGTTATGTGACTGGTTCAAAGTCACAAATGACTAGAAATCTGGTCGTCTAGCAACCGATAAAGTGTGAATTTCAGTGCATTAGAATGTCCTATTTAACATATTTCAGAAGGGTAAGTTATAGAAGATGGGCTGGGCATCCTGGCATAATCAGATAATAACTGAGATTACAATAGCCTCTTTTAGGCACCATGGGCTTCAAAAGGAAGAAATGATGTGATTTTGTTCACAGGTGCTTTATAATCTGGTTGGGGAGAGTGGCCCTTATATCAGGACTAAACAGGACACTGATGGTACCAAAAAAAAAGCGTCAGCAAATTCCAGAAAGGGGACATGCAATGCCAGGCCAGGCAATGCTGGGAAGGTTTTCAGATAGGAGGCAGGATCGAGATGGACTGAGCATTGTATGGAAGCAGTCTCTGCCTGTGGGGACAGCAGTGGGATGTGTCAATCTGTTCGCAGGGAGCCAAAAGGCTACTCACGAGACATCCTGATTTTAGTTACATACAAGAAGATCTGGGAAATTGTGGGGAGAATTGTCTTGGGTGGTGAACAGGCCAGGCCATGAGGACCCACAATTAAAGCTTCAGAAATTGCTTTTGGAAGCGACCAGGCAGTCAGGCTAGAGCACAGAGCCCTGCAAACACATGGGTCCGTTTGGTTTATGCTACTCAGCAATGTTGTCACCAGCTTTCTTCTTGTCCCGTAAGGCAGTTTTGAATATAGAAAAATAGGATAAATCAGAACATTCAGAAACCCAGAGACAGATTTGGTTGGCTGGCAAATTCTATACTATATAGTGTTAGTGTAGTGCCCCCATTATCTAAGAAATCTCTCTTCTAGAAAAACTCCTAGAAAAAGTTAGGGCCTACAACCAATATGAATGTTGACAAAGACTCTTGTTAAAGACTTCACTCCTCCATTAAGATGCCTATGGAGAGGAATTCTCTCAAAAACATCTAGGTTAGCCACAGGGCTGATACTAATGGAGAGAAACAAAGCTTATGGGTGGATGGCTACACCAGGTAATTCTTCTGTTTTCCTACTACTCTTTAAGGTGTCCAAACAATTTTTAAAGTACATATGGATTTAGCAGAAAATCCATATGGGGAAAGAATGATTGATGCCTGATAGGAACCAAAGTTTCTTCTGGTAGGTTGGGTAGTGGGACATGCACCTTGAATCTAGGTTGCTCTGTTAATTTTCTTTTCCTCATGGTGGCTTCCTATGCAGAGTTGAAGGTTGGTTGGAACATGGAAAACCCCAGAAACCCAATGAAGTTAAAAAATTCACCATTAGCATTTCTCTCAACTCCAGGGATCCATTGGACTTTACTGACTTATTCAAGCCTTAAAACTGACTTATTCCCTTACCTCTGTCTTCAGGACTGACCTAGGTTCTCTCTATACGTTTACCAAGTACACCATGTACTCATTAGCTGTAGTATGAGAGAGTGAGTGAGGGAGGGAGAGAGTGTGTATGTAAAAGAGGGAGAGAGAGAGAATTTAAGGAGTGCAGGTTGATTAATGACCTCCATTACAGTTAGGGGAGGCAAGCTGTCAGTGGGCATGTGATAGGGGCTGTGAATTTATCTTCATTTGGACCTTCTCAATTTCCCTGTACTTTCCATTCTGTAAGCATCTTGCCATGTTGTGTGTTCTAGAGTTTAAAGGCATTCTTTTTTTAGTTTATTTAATTTTTTAAATGTTTATTTATTTTTGAGACAGAGAGAGACAGAGCACAAGTGGGGAAGGGGCAGAGACAGAGAGGGAGACACAGAATCTGAAGCAGGCTCCAGGCTCTGAGCTGTCAGCACAGCCCGATTCGGGGCTTGAACCCATGAACTGTGAGATCATGACCTGAGTTGAAGTCAGATGCTTAACCGACTGAGCCAGCCAGGAGCCCCAAGTTTATTTATTTTTGAGACAGGGAGAGAGAGAGTGCAAGCAAGGGAGGGGCAGAGAGGGAGAGAATCCAAGCAGGCTCTGCACTATCAGCATGGGGACAGACTCGGGCCAAACTCATGAATTGTGAGATCATGACCCCAACCGAAATCAAGAGTCAGATGCTTAACCGATTGAACCACCCAAGCACCCTGCAAGGTATTAATTTTTTAAAGACATAGTCCATAAATGCAAGAATGGTGCTCAACCAAGAATCAACAATTGTTTACCACAATGGTGGAATGAAAAGTTGATATGTTGGACATAGAGAAATGTGGTGCTTTCCTAAAGGGATTTTCAAGGACAATTCTGACTATACATAATTTTTTTAATAAATATTTTTTAATGTTTATTTTTGAGAGAGAGAGAGAGAGAGAGAGAGAGAGAGAGAGAGAGAGAGGATCCCATGAGCTCCATGATGACAGCAGGGAGCCCGATGCGGGGCTCGAACTTAGAAACCGTGAGATCATGACCTGAGCCAAAGTTAGAGGGTTAACCATCTGAGCCCCTCAAGGTGCCCCATGGCTATACCTAATTTTTTCCCTGCCTCTGACTTTAACCACAACTCCTACAATCTTGTGGAAGGATGAGACAGAGAATGAATGAAGGTGAAGAGAAAGACAGTGGGAGCAGCAAGTGTGACTTAAAGGACACTATAACCCACACCTCAGGAACCCATGTCCTTGTCCATGAATGGTCATATGCTGCAAATGTTCCAGTAGCATCTTTCTCTCTGGCTTCAGCAATTCTCAGGGCATTCACAGGAGGAAGGCAGGGAGAAGACAGCCTTGCCCTCTTGTTAAAAAAAACAACAACAAGAAAGTCAAGGTATTGACTGGCCTTAGCCAGTGAGAAAGCTTTAGACTTTGAAAACTGGATTCAGTCTGTCTTCTTACATGTATAATTTAGGCACAAAATAGACCACTGCACGCTTTCTCAATAGTGAGAGAGCAAACGTAACAGAAAAAGGTTTTTATAGTCCCATTGGATGAAGCCCTACAATAGATTGAAAGGATAAGATATGAAATGGTGTGTGAAGAGGATGAGCTAAGTTAACGGAGGAATCAGTCTGAAGAGCTGTAGCTCACAGGATTCGGGATGGAGGGTGTCGATGCCTTCTGGAGAACACGGTCTTGAATAGTCTGTTCATATCCCTTGATGCATGCTGAGCTCTCTAAAAGTTGGGCTGTAGATGATTCTGTTCTGCTTATCAGACTATAAATTAGTTGACCCACATCATGTGTCAGAGATTATAAGAACAGAACCAGGAAATCTGCTGGGAACACTCTTCATGGAGGAATTACGTTTTCTTCCACGTGTGAACAAAGATACGGTTCCTACTCCTATGGTACTACACACGATTTATAAAAGCATCACTAGGGATAGGCTGCATGGTGCAGGGTTTAAAAAATTCAATGAGAAAGACCGTAAGGATGATGAGCATCTCCAATCTATTGTTCCTATGCTTTCTATTGTTTCAGAACATGTGGCTACACTGGGAACGAGCTAACATTAATTTGGGGCCTCACAGCTGCTGTGTTTCAACAAGTCGCCCAAATTACACTGAAAGCACTCGCAAGACTTTCCTGTACCTGAAGGGCTGAGAGCATTGTCTGGATAACACGAGGCCTCGGGATGATGCTAGGAGTGTTCCTCAGTGGTTCCCAATGCAGCTGTGAGAACAAGCTCATTTGAGAAGTGGAAGGACTTCTGTCTCACTGTCCGGGGATGAAAACATTTAAAGGACAACAAAACAGGGGCACCTGGGTGGCTCAGTCAGTTAAGCGTCTGACTTCAGCTCACGTCATGATCTCTCAGTTTGTGGGTTCAAGCCCTACATCGGGCTCTGTGTTGACAGCTCAGAGCCCGGAGCTTGCTTCACATTCTGTGTCTCCCCCTCTCTCTGCCCCTCCCCTGCTCATGCTTTGCGTCTCTCTTTCAATAATAAACAAACGTTAAAAAAATTTTCAAGAGACAACCAAACAAAGCATGAAGGTCAGTGGCTTGCAATAGCAGGCTGCAGCAGAATAATTAAAGATTGTAACTGAGCCTAGTCATACACGGGGCACAATAAGAGAATGTTTTTGTTTTTTTAAGTAGGCTTCATGCCCAGCACAGAGCCTACCACGGGGCTTGAACTCATAACCCTGAGATCAAGACCTGAGCTGAGACCAAGAGTTGGACACTCAACTGACTGAGCCACCCACGTGCCCGGTAAGAGAATTTTCTAGGACTGTCTTATTGATTCTGAACAAAGCTGGGCTTTTGGTAAATATATTACAGTGTCTCTTTAAAAGTTATTTTCTAATAATACAAATGCATTCGTATGATCTGGGTAATTAAACTTAATTGTATAATTAGAACAAATGAGCAGAATTAGATTGCATTAACCATATGTAACAACATTATTAGGTACATAAATCTTTTCTTCAAGGTTTGTATGGAACTCTCCCACTCCCATCCCACCCCATACACAGAGTAGTCTTACCCCCCAAGACCGGGAACTATCATCTTATGTTGTTCAGGATGGCACCTATTATTTCAATCCCTCTTACTCCCCTGCCTACAAGGAATTAATACAGTGGCACTAGAGATATTAATGAGGCATGTTAGGGATAACCCATGCCTCAGTAGAAGATTGAGAAAGTTGATTCTATGATAATAATAATAGCTGCATTTATTAAGTGTTACATTATACAAGGTATTAGGGCAATCATTTTATATATCATCTCGTCCAAAATTTGATAACAGTATGAGGTAAATGTTATGCTTATTTGACAGGTAAGGAGGCTGAACAGACAGCAACCCAGCTATGGATAATTGCAAAGTTCAGCTCCTAGCCATTATGCTACTTTGACTTTGATAAAATTGGCTATTTTTATATATTCTTAATGTTTGTTTATTTCTGAGAGAGAGAGAGAGACATACAGACAGACAGAGACAGAACATGAGCAGGGAAGGGCAGAGAGAAAAGGAGACACAGAATCCAAAGAAGGCTCCAGGCTCTGAGCTGTCAGCAGATGGGGCTCAAACCCATGAACGATGAGATCACAATCTGAGCCTAACCAACTGAGCCACCCGGGTGCCCCTAAAATTGACTATTTTCATTCTAAATACTGCCAGTTAAAGAAAGCTTCCACTCCCTGCCCTTATATCTTTCTCTGTGGATAGGTGAATTTTATATAAACATTTTAGTCTATAACCAGTAGCTAAGCTGGATATGGACCATTGAGCTGAGGCGGGAAAATTTTCAAAGTGAAATTGTTTCCATCCAACTATATTGCTCCTTGCTGACTGTTCACTGAACACCTATGGAGCATAAGTTGTTTCCAAGAAGAGAAGGTGAGGGTAGGGAAGGTGAGGAGAGTCTGTCGACAGAGAGGGTCTGGCATGGACACAGACACAGAGTTATAGAGGTCCAGTACATGAGGAAGTGTGTCTGTGAGTGGGGGGATTTGGGGTCAGAGAGGAAAGACTGGCAGAGCAGGTGGGGGCCAGAACACAGAGGCATTGTTGGCTAACCAATGCTTGTGGAATTAAGTCTATAGGAGATGGGAGTCTATGGACATGCCAGTGGGGTTAAATCTTAAGCAACATACACTACATAGTCAGATGTGTCTTTTAGAAAAAAAGAAAAACAAAAAACTAGCACTAGCATGGAGAACTTCTTGGAGGAGCAAACACAGACAAGGAGAAAGCTATAACGGTCCAGTTGAAAGAAGATGAGGCCCTGGGGAAGGACAGAAGTGGCCAGATTCTCTAGACATTTCCAGTTTAAGATCAGCAGGATTTTGATATTTAGTAAAAGCAGGCTAGGAGACTTGAGGGGTGTGTGTGTGTGTGTGTGTATGCCTATATAAATTAAAAACTATATATTTAATTTTAAGTTTATTTATTTTGAGAGAGCATGAGCATGCACACACATGAGCAGGGAGTACAGACAGGGATAGAGAGAGAATACCAAGCAGGCTCCATGCCGTCAGTGGACAGCCTGATGCTGGGCTCGAACTCACCAACCATGAGGTCATGACCTGAGCCAAAACTAGGAGTTGGGATGCTTAACCAACTGAGCCACCCAGGTGCCCCTTGAGGATGATATTAAGCAAGATCACAGGGAGAAAATTCTTTGTTCTCCCTAGAAGAGGTTCAATAAATTAAATGTTGGGTATGTTGAACTTGAAAGAAATGTAGGACAGTTAGCTGGAGGTGTTCAGACAGTAGATGGAGCTGGGTAGGGGCTAGAGATCTAGATATTCGATCACTTACATGTATTTATTGAATGCCTACTAAGCTCCAGTCCTGTTTCAGAGACTTGGGATAGAACAGTGAAGAGCCATCAACATGTAAGTGGCTGGTAAAGCTGGAGGAGTGGCTGAAATCCTTGGCAGTGTGAGAACAGGAAGAGAGGACAGCTGAGGACAGAACCCTAAGGAATCTGGACACCTAAAGGGCAGGTAGGGAAGTAGGGGGAGGAGGAAGCAAAGGGGATTGAGACAGAGTGGTGAGAAGGGCAGGAGTACATGGCATTAGTGGGAACAAAGGAAGGGAATAGGGCCCATCATGTTTATTAAAAATTTTTTAAATGTGTTGGGCATCCTGGTGGCTCAGTCAGCTGAGCTTCTGACTTTGGCTCAGGTCATGATCTTGAGGTTCATGAGTTTGAGCCCTGAATAGGACTCTGTGCTGACAGCTCAGAGCCTGGAGGCTGCTTAGGATTCTGTATCTCCCTCTCTCTCTGCCCCTCCCATGCTTGTGCTCTGTCTCTGTCTCTCTCAAAAATAAACATTAAAAAAATTTTTTTAAATACTTATAAAATGTGGTAAAAACAACCTAAAATTTACAATTCTAATGATTTTTTAAAGTTTCTTTTTTAATGTTTATTTATTTATTTTGAGAGAGAGTGAGGCAGAGAGAAAGAGAGAGAGGGAGAGAGAGAATCCCAAGCAGGCTCCACCCTCAGCACAGAGCCTGATGTGGGACTCGATCTCACAAACTGTGAGATCACGACCTGAGCTGAAATCAAGAGCTGACACTTAACCCACGGAGCCATCCAGGTGTCCACCATCTTAACCATTTTTAAGTATACCATTCAATAGTGTTAAGTGTATTCACATTGCTGTGCAACAGATTTTCAGAACATTTTCATCTTGCAAAATTGAAGTTCCATATCTATGAAACAACAACTCCCCATTTCTCCCGCCACCCAGTCCTGGAAGCCAACATTCTACTTTCTGCTTCTATGAATTTGATGATTTCAGCAGTGTCATGTAAATGGGATCGTGAAGTATTTATCTTTTTGTGACTGGCTCATTCTCTTAGTGTAATGTTCTCCAGGTACACTCACACTGTAGCATGTGACAGGATTCCCTTCCTTTTTAGGGGTAAAATTCCATCGTATGTATATACCATATCTTATCTATTCATCCATCAATAAACACCCGGGCTGCTTCCACCTCTTTGCTTTTGTGAATAATACTGGTATGACATAAGTGTGCAAATACCTCTTTAAGACCCTGCTTTCCAATGAATCACGGGAATCTCCCCCCAACACCAAGTTGATAGCTAACTTGACAATAAATCATAAAAACAAAAACAGTAACAAAAACCTGGAGTCCTACCTCCTCGGAGATTCTGATTCAGTAGGTCTGAGGAAAGGCCTGGGAATCATTTGGTTCACAAAGCCCACCACAATGAGGCTTTGGTTTGGGGAACAGTTTTGGGAACCACTGCTCCTGAGCAACTGTTCTGTAGTGCAGGGCTCCTCAACCATTGCAGCTTCATTGAACCACTGAGAAGTTTTTATAAAGATGCTGATGCCTGGACCCCATCTCCAGATATTATGACTTCATTGACTTGGAGTATGGCCTGGGCACTGGATTTTAAAAGCTCCCCAGGTGATTCTGATATGCAGCCGAGACGGAGAACCACTGTTCTGGTATATTCCTACTAATCAGTGCCCTGAATTGTTAGTTTCAGCAATAAATATCAGAATCCTAGCTCAAGGGACATGATAGAATCTCTCATTGAGTAAATATTGCCTGACTGCACCTGTCATCTATTTGCATAGCCGTGTACAGTGGACTTTACGTCGTTACCTCATGGAATCCCTCGCACACACCTGTGAAGCAGTGTGAATAGATATTATCCCCATTTTATTGATGAGGAAACTGAGATTCACCATTTTTTAATAGCACACTTGTAGATATAAACACAGATTAGGTACATGTGCTTCCCTGAAAAGACACCATTGTCTGGGGGGAGGGGGGACATAAGACAGAAACAGGAATTTGGTTGTAATGAGGTGCAGGACAGATCTGAAAATATATGAAAATTCAGAGAAAGAGGTTTAGGAAGAGTAATTTGTGAAGAGGAGGGATTCAGAGAAGGCTCTTCAGAGGAGGTAGCCCTGGCTCCTCTTGGAACTGATGAAAGTTGCAGAATTTCCTTTGAGGGTCTGAATGGAGGGCAAATGACTGTGGCCTTGGGCCGTGATCCAATTGGTTCCCTTTATTGGATTTTTATAGTTCTGTAACCCAGTCTGTGTAACTCCCTTAGCGCTTTCAGTTTATCACATTTATAATAAACTCCGTTTTTCTTTAAAAAAAAACAAAAACAAAAAAACCCCTGCTTTCAATTCTACTGGATATACCCCTAGCAGTAGGGTAGTTAGATTATATGATAGTTTCATTTTTAACTTCTTGAGGAACCACATGCTGTTTTCCACAGTCCACTTGGTTGTTGTGGTTTTATTTTAGAAACGGTTTATTTCCGGTCAATCTCATTTCCATTTTGTTTGCCTTTGTGGAAGAGCGGCTGAAGACGACTCAGTGGTTGCTCCTGCCCGTTCAGTGGCCTGAGCAGTGGGAGCCGCACACCAGTCTTCAGGGGCAGGCTGAGCGCTGGGGTCTTCAGTGGGGGAACTGCTGAATTGGGCCCTGAGGGCCCCGCACGCCTGCAGACCAGTCTGCGACTTGGGGTTGAGTAGCCGTGAACTCAGGAGCGGGAGCAGTCCATTCACCCTGAAATTCCTCCTTGGTCACGGCCTTTTCATCAGCGGCCTGCTCTTCCTTTTTGATGCTTCAGGATCTCTGTAGAAGCAGAGATCAGGCAGGACCTCCCGTGGGTGTTCACGGAAAGGGAGCTGCGCGCGCGCGTGCGCAGAACTTCCCGGGCCAGCAGCCACGTCGGACCCACCCAGCGAGCTCCCCCGTTGTTGCAACGGCTGGCAGCGCCCACAGAGGGCAGAGGCGAGTCTGTGACACAGAGCCATGGGACGCAGGTGAACGGAAGACGCCTCCGTGAGAGGCTGATGGTCAGCCCTGGGATCAGTTACCACCAGAAGTCTTGGCTCCCGGAAGGCTGCCTGGATCTGGGCTAGTGAAGAAGGTTCCAGAAGTGAAGTGGCCAACAATAGGAGTGGCTCCAGCAGCAGCCGCAGCAGCAAACCTCAGCACAGCTCACTGGCCAGTACTCCTAGATGATGTGACACTGACATCAGCTGGGGTTTCAATGGCAGCAATGGCACGAGCTGCCAGCAGAAGCTTCTCCCAGGTTCTCTTCAGATTTATCATGTAGCTGCCACCACTTTTCCTCTTGTATATGTACTGTTCCATTTGGAAGTCAAGGTTGATGCCACCTAGGTGGGTTCCCGCTGCGGGGAATTTAAGGACATCCTCCTCCTTGCATTTGTAGGACATCAAGGGCTCCGGACATCATGAAAGTTTCCCTTTAAGTTGTGACAGGAATGCAGAACAATGCTGTATGGACCCCTCTCTGGGTAGCACAGAAAGGCAGTCCACTTGGTTTTTGATATCGCTAATTCTGACGAGATAGAATAGAAATGATAGCTATTTGGCATATTACCTGCCTGTTGAGCAGAAATGTGCATTATCTTATTTAATCCTCAAAACAATATTGTAAAGAGGTATTATTAGCACATTTTGCAGATGAGGTACAGAAATGTTAAATAGGCCAAGGAGGTAGTTAGGATGTGGGAATCGAAATCAGATCTCTCCTGATTTTCAGATGTAGCCATTGTGACGTTTTATTTCCGAAGAAAAGGGCTCATTTTCCCAAGTTCCCTAGCAATCTGTGACATATTTTTCATGAGTCAGGTAATATTTAATTCTTTAAAGTTATTTATTTATTTATTTTTAGAGAGAGCAAGAACACGTGCATGTGAGAGAGAGAGGGGAGAGGAGAGGGAGAGAGAGAATCCCAAGCAGGCTTGGTGCTGAGATCAGGGTCAAAATCAAGAGTCAGACACTCAACCAACTGAGCCACCTCGGCGTCCCTCACAAGGTAGGATTTAAAAGGACTGGAGTAATTATACTTCCACTCTCATAATTCTGACCCCGAATTCTTAAATAGTCACATCTCTCCATGAACAAGTAGAAGCGGGTCATTCCTACGCACCACCAATAGCTCTCCAGGTCAACACCACACTGAACCTCTCTTCCTCAGCTTGGTGTCTGCATTGTAACCAGTTGCTGTTATTGTTCGGAATTAATGAATAGTTTGCAAACTAGCATCACTTCTGTGAAAGTTGATGGACATATTAATTATACCTTATTCAGATTTCACAGTTGTGCGACCCAGATTCTTCTTTTCTGCCAAATTTCCAAAGATGCAGTGGCATTTTAAAAACTCCAGTGAAACACAGATAGTGTATTAAAATGCAAACAAGGAAGGAACTGGCCACGCAGAAATGGGAAGATGATGAGCTTGGTTTATCTGACTTCAGGACTACAGTCAGATGGTCCATTTTCAGGGTTTTTAGGTTGATTCAACAGTGCACATCTTTCCCTTCTGGGGTTTTACTAAAATCTTTTGTAGGCACTGTTATCTACTCAAGTGTCTCCTCTCTGTTACGTAAGGATCAACGCATTTACTTGAGGCCTGATACCAGCTGCTGATTACCAGTATCCTCAATGCATTAGATCTCTTGTGTTTGGTGTTTATAGTCTACAGTGATAGAAGAGTGGGATGCATACAGGCTTCACTATTACTTATTGAGCTACTGCCACGGCAGGCATTATGCAGGTGCTAAGGATACAGTAACACATAAGATACAGTCCCTGCCCATGTGGACTCAGAGAGGGGCCATTGGGATTAGGCAAGTAAGTAGGCAATTATAGTACCCTGTGACAGGGGATGTAATCAGGGTAGGGGGTACTGTGGAAATATACAGGAGCGATTCCTATCCCAGTAGTTGGGTAGAGAGTTAGGTCAGGGAAAGCTGCCTGGGGAAAATGTCTAAACCAGTGTCTCTCAGACTTTAGCATGCACCAGAATCAGTTGACTGAATCAGGAGACTGTCAAAATACAGATTTCTGGAATCTCTAGAATTTTTGATTCAGTAGGTCTTGGGCCTGAGAATGTGCATTTATTTATTTATTATGTTTATTTTTGAGAGAGAGAGAGAGTGTGTGTGGGGGGGAGGAGGAGCAGAGAGAGAAGGAGACACAGAATCCCAAGCAGGCTCCAGGCTCTGAGCTGTCAGCACAGAGCGTGACGTGGGGCTTAAACCCACAAACTGCAAGATCATGACCTAAGCTGAAGTAGGCTGCTTAACCGACTGAGCCACCCAGGTGCCCCAAGTTTATTTCTAACAAGTTCCCAGTTGATGCTGTTGCTGCATTCTCTGGGACCACACTGTGCGAATCACTTGTCTAAAGCCAAGATCTGAAGGAGACTGAGAGTGGAAAAATGTGTGTGTGTGCGCACGCACGTGCTTGTGCTCACTCATGGGAGGTGGGGCATGGCGAGTGCTGGGTCAAAGGGTATTCCAAAGGGAAAGAATGTATAGAGGCATGAAGATAAAAGAGAGCATGACAGGCTTGGGGACATTGATACTGTACGGCTGAGAGTGTAAGAAGTGGTGAGAAGTGAAGGTGACAGTGTCACGAGTGACAAATCACAAAGGACCAATTGGCCATGCTATGCTAAGGAGTTTAGTTATGGCAGTGGGAAGCTGCTAAAGTTTGTTCAGGACAGTGATGTGATGTGATATGCATTATGGAAAGGTCTCTCTGGCTTCATTGTGGATGATGGGATGGAAAGGGCAACACAGGAGCAGGGAGACCAGTTAGAAAGGCATTACAGTAAGAAGATGATGGCTGTGCAGAGAGAGACTGCTTTTGTCGAGGAGAGGGCTGCAATGGATTGAAGATGACCCCAAAGTCTTGGATCTCTCTTCCCATTGAGAGGTGAGGTTTATATGTCCTCCCCTTGAATTTGGGTGGGCTTATGACTAGCTGCCCAATAGAACAAGGCAAAAGTAATGCTGTGCCAGATTCTAGGCTCAGGTTCTGAGAAACTGGCAGCTTTCTCTTCCTATATCTTAGACCACTTGTTATTGGAACGCTGACCTGCCTTGCAAGATGACCAACAGTCTTGCTGGAGAGACCCCGTGGAGAAGTCCAAGACTACCTGAGGATGGAGGGCATGCCAGCTTGCTGGTTATCCCGGCCAAATGCCAGGCATGTGGGGAACACATCTTAGAACTTCCAGCCCAGCCACTAGCTGACTATCACGGAGTGACCCCAGTGGATCCCACATGGAGCAGAAGAATTGCCCTGCAAGGCCCTGCTCAAATTCCTGACCCACAATATTATGAACGTCATAGAATGGTTGCTCTATGCTGCTAAATTTTGGGTAGTTTGTTCTGTAATAATAGATCACTAAAACAGTTTCAGTAATTGAAACACAAAGAACATCAACATTTAAGGGGCAGGTGGGGAAAGAGAGTCCTTCAAAGCAAAATAAATTTTCAGGAAGGAGAAGAAGAAGAATATGGTATCATGGAAGCCAAAAGAAGACAGTGCTTTAGGCAGGAAGGAGTGGTTATTGGTGTCAAGTCCTGCAGAGAAGGAGAAAAGGCTACGGACCAAACAGCGTTCTTTATATTTAATGGCACAGAGGTCCCTTGGTGGTGACACTGGTGAAAGTGTAATAAGCCAGAAGACAACCCGCAGTTGAGGAGACAGAAGCTGCAAGTAACTGGCCAGAAGCTTCCTGGTGAAGAAAGGGGGTAGACCTGGGGGTTTGCAGGGTTGAGAAAAGGTTTTTATTTTCACATTATCAGACTTGAGCACATTTCAGTGCTGATGGGAAGTGTGCTGGGAGAGGGTGAGGAGAGGTACTGGGGCAAATGGATACTGGAAGGTTCTGTAGCATGCAGGGTGGCTGTGGTCCACATACATGCAGAGGGATTTGCTTAGGATGGAAGGCGGGCCCCACTTCTGTGACAGGAGAGACCAGGGAAAATGATGAAGAGGAAGATAAATGTGGAAATGTGTAGCAGCTGTAAGGTGATACTTCATCTGATGGCACCTCTTTCTCCTGTGAGGTAGGAGACAAGTCTGCGGGTTTAGACACATGGGGGCTTGGGGAGATAAGACTTTTATTCAAATGGGGAAGACTCAGAATAGCCACTGTGGGGGATAGCAGGGGACCAAGCAGAGAAACATGGAAGGATTGCATCTGTGGTAGCGGCACCTACTTCTACACTTGTGTGATTTTTTTTTTTTTCCTTTGGTACTACTGAATGGTCCAGGGGTAGAATCAAGGAAGGCAGGCAGTTGGGTGAACGCAGGGTTTAAAACTTGGTGGACTTGTTTAATGACACATGGCAAAGGATTTCAGGATGCTGGCAAAGAAAGGACTGGAGTGAGGGTGCAGTGTGCACGTAAGCAAGTAATGACAGAGAAAGTCAAGTCTGAGGGATCAAGGTCTTGATCAGCTTGAAGGACAGAATGGATACCTGGTTTGGTTTCCCAGAGGTTCTAGGTAATGGCAGAGTCCAGGGTCTATTGGTGGCTAATAGTGTGCACAGCAATCAAAGTGCAAGAATGTAGAGAAAGTAAAGGAACTGAGAGTTTACATTTATGTGGACGATCACTGATGAGGTCTCGGAAGGTGGCAGGGCTTGAGGGTGAAGGAAGACTGGGGGGCAACTGTCAAAGTGTTCAGAAAGTGTGCAGGCCTGGGAGGTTCAATTATTATCCCCATTCTGCAGAAGAAGAAAGTGAGGCATGGAGATCACACCCAATAGCTATTGGGTGGTGGAACCAGGCCTTTTGACCCAGGTGGTCAGGCTGTAGAGTTTGTGCTCTACAATATGAAGCCGTCTGTACTCACATTATATGACAGAATAGCTATAGAAGGCTCATGTGTAGGGGGGCAAAGGAGGAAAGGGTAGGTTCCCAGAAGACACATGTGGCATTCCAGCTGGATCTTGAAGAATAATAATAGTTCATATTTACTTGGCCGGGCATTATGGCAAGTAATGTGCATGAAATGGTTCCACTGAATTGAACTCTCCTGACATCCCTCTGTGGTGGGCTGGGTTATTACCACCCCATTTTATTTTATCTTATCTATTTCATTTCATTTCATTTCATTTTTTATTCAAGATTTTATTATTTTTAATTTTTTAAAAAATATTAAATTTATTGTCAAATATGTTTCCATACAACACCCAGTGCTCATCCCAACAGGTGCCCTCAATACCCATCACCCACCCCCCCTCCCTCCCACCCCCCATCAACCCTCAGTTTGTTCTCAGTTTTTAAGGGTCTCTTATGTTTTGGCTTCCTCCCTCTCTAACGTTTTTTTTTTTTCCTTCCCCTCCCACTTGGTCTTCTGTTAAGTTTCTCAGGATCCACATAAGAGTGAAAACATATGGTATCTGTCTTTCTCTGTATGACTTATTTCACTTAGCATCACACTCTCCAGTTCCATTCACATTGCTACGAAAGGCCATATTTCATTGTTTCTCACTGCCAAGTAGTATTCCATTGTGTATATAAACCACAATTTCTTTATCCATTCATCAGTTGATGGACATTTAGGCTCTTTCCATAATTTGGCTATTGTTGAAAGTGCTGCTATAAACATTGGGGTACAAGTGCCCCTATGCATCAGCACTCCTGTATCCCTTGGGTAAATTCCTAGCAGTGCTATTGGTGAGTCATAGGGTAGATCTATTTTTAATTTTCTGAGGAACCTCCACACTGTTTTCCAGAGTGGCTGCACCAGTTTGCATTCCCACCAACAGTGCAAGAGGGTTCCCGTTTCTCCACAACCTCTCCAGCATCTATAGTCTCCTGACTTGTTCATTTTGGCCACTCTGACTGGCGTGAGGTGATATCTGAGTGTGGTTTTGATTTGTATTTCCCTGATGAGGAGCGACGTTGAGCATCTTTTCATGTGCCCGTTGGCCATCTGGATGTCTTCTTTAGAGAAGTGTCTATTCATGTTTTCTGCCCATTTCTTCACTGGGTTATTTGTTTTTCGGGTGTGGAGTTTGGTGAGTTCTTTATAGATTTTGGATACTAGCCCTTTGTCCGATATGTCATTTGCAAATATCTTTTCCCATTCCGTTGGTTGCCTTTTAGTTTTGTTGATTGTTTCCTTTGCAGTGCAGAAGCTTTTTATCTCCATGAGGTCCCAATAGTTCATTTTTGCTTTTAATTCCCTTGCATTTGGAGATGTGTCAAGTAAGAAATTGCTGCAGCTGAGGTCAGAGAGGTTTTTTCCTGCTTTCTCCTCTAGGATTTTGATGGTTTCCTGTCTCACATTCAGGTCCTTTATCCATTTGGAGTTTATTTTTGTGAATGGTGTAAGAAAGTGGTCTAGTTTCATTCTTCTGCATGTTGCTTTCCAGTTCTCCCAGCACCATTTGTTAAAGAGACTGTCTTTTTTCCATTGGATGTTCTTTCCTGCTTTGTCAAAGATTAGTTGGCCATACGTTTGTGGGTCTAATTCTGGGGTTTCTATTCTATTCCATTGGTCTGTGTGTCTGTTTTTGTGCCAATACTATGGCGTCTTGATGATTACAGCTTTGTAGTAGAGGCTAAAGTCTGGGATTGTGATGCCTCCCGCTTTGGTCTTCTTCAAAATTACTTTGGCTATTCGGGGTCTTTTGTGGTTCCATACAATTTTAGGATTGCTTATTCTAGCTTTGAGAAGAATGCTGGTGCAATTTTGATTGGGATTGCATTGAATATATAGATAGCTTTGGGTAGTCTTAACATTTTTAACAATATTTATCATTCCAATCCATGAGCATGGAATGTTTTTCCATTTCTTTACATCTTCTTCAATTACCTTCATAAGCATTCTATAGTTTTCAGCATACAGATCTTTTACATCTTTGATTAGGTTTATTCCTAGGTATTTTATGCTTCTTGGTGCAATTGTGAATGGGATCAGTTTCTTTATTTGTCTTTCTGTTGCTTCATTATTGGTGTTTAAGAATGCAACTGATTTCTGTACATTGATTTTGTACAGAAATTTGCAACTTTGCTGAATTCATGTATCAGTTCTAGCAGACGTTTCGTGGAATCTGTTGGGTTTTCCATGTATAATATCATGTCATCTGCAAAAAGTGAAAGCTTGCCTTCATCTTTGCCAATTTGGATGCCTTTGATTTCCTTTTGTTGTCTGATTGCTGATGCTAGAACTTCCAACACTATGTTAAACGATAGCAGTGAGAGTCGACATCCCTGTCGTGTTCCTGATCTCAGGGAGAAAGCTCTCAGTTTTTCCCCATTGAGGATGATATTAGCTGTGGGCTTTTCATAAATGGCTTTTTATGATATTTAAGTATGTTCCTTCTATCCTGACTTTCTCGAGGATTTTTATTAAGAAAGGATGGTGAATTTTGTCAAATGCCTTTTCTGCATCGATTGACAGGATCATATGGTTCTTATCTTTTCTTTTAGTAATGTGATGTATCACAGTGATTGATTTGCGAATGTTGAACCAGCCCTGCAGCCCAGGAATGAATCCCACTTGATCATGGTGAATAATTCTTTTTATATGCTGTTGAATTCGATTTGTTACACCACCCCATTTTAGAGAAGAAGGCACTGAAACACAAAGTGGCTCAGCACTAGCTCTCACATGTTGGAGCCTGGATTTTAACTGAGGCAGTCTGGTGCCAGACCAGGGTACTCAACCACAGCCCAGGAGCTCCAGGGGGATGCTGGGAGGGGAAAGAGTGGAGTATGTTGGCCAAGGCAGGAGGAGGTGTGTGTGGGAAATCGGTGGATGTTAGGACTTAGGGAGCTCCTGCAGGGTGTACATAATGGCTGGAAAACTGGAGAAACAGAGCAAGGGATTTAAATCCAATGGGCAATCGGGATAAACTTTCCTTCCATGTGAGCATGTAGAGCTCGGGCTTCCTTTTGGGTAAATTTGTGGAGTGGTGAAGTCTGTGGTGATGGGTTCCTGCCTCCCCTCCCCCTGTACCAGATTCCACACTGCTCAGCAACAGTCAACTGATTCTGGCATAGCGATGCAACAGCTCATCAAGGCACTAGGGCCTAAGGCAGTGTGGTCACCACCTCTGCCCAAGGTGGAGGGAGAATGGGCTGATTCACAGTAGGGTTGGGCTTTAGATGATTCAAGGAGGTGGGGACCATTCAAGAGCCCCCAACAATGACAAATCTAAACCACACTCAGTCTTGTGGTTTCAGCAGCATGTGGAGGATATTATGAGAAGTATGTAGGACTGGGAGTATCTCAACCATGGTGCCTGGGGCTCCACCATCTTGATAGGACCTGGGTCTATTCCTTCTCAGTCCTTCTCCTTCCTCTAAAGCAGGGTTCTCACCCCAAGAAGTTAAGCCCAGGTTGTCATGGAAGGAGCCTGGGGAAGCACTGTTTGGGGAAGGAGAAAAGATTAAGTACATCCCAGATTCTCTCCTAGACATCAAATCCTGCACAGCCCAACAAAGCAGCTGGTGAAGTAAGACTGCCAGAATGATTTACTTAAATTACAAGGGATCCCCGTCTTCCCCTTTCCTTTTACTTGGAGGAATTTCTCAAAAACATGATTTCTGCTGTTTCCACTCCAAGTTTGCCTCCAGGTCCGTCACTCAGATTGGGATGGAGAGAAAACAACAGGTTAATCCACAGCAACTGAGCCAAATACCAGCAGCCAGGGGATGGTGAGCTGGGGACGTCCCCAGTTTTCTGTGGTGTAATTAAGTAAGACAAGCCGTTTTCTCTGAAGTGCTGGTGATGAGGTACTGGGGATTTCTGGGAAGGTTGCCTTTGGGAGTTTGGATCAGGCCAAGGGAATAATTAGCTGCAAAGGGAGTGAGAAACTGCAGACATAGCAAATGGAGGATATCCTCGGGAAAAGCCTCATGGCTCCTTATTCCCATCAGACTCTGTGCCTGCAGCAACAGAATCAGGACTTATGGGGGCTTCCGCCAAAGGGGTGCAGAGCTTATGTACTATTCCCCTGCTCACCTCTTGATCCCTATTTTCCAGGAGCACCAGGAAGGAAAATACCAACTGCTCAGGCCTGAACGCTCATCTCCAAAAATATCAAAGAACGTACAAGGATCCATTAAAACGGATACATGGAACACCATCCTTTCATGGCAGAAAAGGAAGACGAGAGGCAGCCTCTTTCTCTCAAGGCCACGCCGTCATCTAAGGGGCTACAGCTGAACTCCCTGGGACTCCTTCCTGTGGCCGAGACAATCTGACACTCCTAGGGGGTCACGACACGCAGAACCACATAGCACTGTGCCCTCTGGAAGACACTGGAACAGAATGGTCCTTCCCAGGAAGATGGTCAGAGCTCCCTAAATTGAGCACTTGTTTATTTCTCAGTGGGGCCTCTCACAGTTGAATCCTGAGTGAGGGGTGCCCAGACTTAAGTAGCTGTGTTTGTTCCCCTTGCTGTAAAAGCCTGTCACCATTTTGTACAACGTGAAATTAGTTACCCTCCCGTCTAACAGCCCAACCACCCGACGTGATCCTTACAGTCCCTGTGCTGTAAAGTAGGAGACCAGGCACAGGGGAAATATACAATGAAACAAAAACCCATTTAAATGTCAGTATAAATATCTGGGACATGATAGCGGCACTTTCTTGTTAGTTTAAGAGCAGAGAGTCTCCAAGTGTGGTCCTGGAGCCAGCAGATTCCCATCACCCCAGAGCTTGTTAGAAATTCACCTTCTTGGCACCTCCTCTCCTACCCTAGGTATCAGAAATCCTAGGGGTGGGGCCCAGCAGAGGGGGAGGCTTGGAAGGTGATTCTGAAGCACATTGCTTGGCGGGAACCACGGGTTTACGCTGACCTGAGTAAAAGAGGGAGCAGTCAGGGGGGTCTTGTGCCTGGACTAGGACCTCAGGGTATTTCAGACACAGAATGGGTTTGCCAGAGCTTGGGAGGAGGGCCTGAGGAAGAGGACGGAACTGGCAGTGGGGGTGGGGAGACCCGTAGGTACCTTGGTAGCACAGGTTTGGGGCATGGTTTAAAAAATTTGCTCTGTTTGGCATTATAGTCATGGCGATAGGCTAAAGTGCCATATCTCCAAATAATTTCTTATTAGTGTGCACATGCAGTTTCAGTTGTAGCCTGGGTGACTTTGGACTCACAGAGGTGACTTACTTCCTAGTCCTTCGTGTCTATGATGTTCACCACAATGAAGCTTTGATGTTGTTAGAAATACATTTAGATTTATATCCACTGGATCTACATCCCTCTTTGGCTTTGGTCTGGTACCAGCCAGTTCACACCTTAAACCCAAACTAGAAAATACGGACAAAGGCTATTTTTGGAATTCCATTTTCCTTCTCTTCTTCTAAACAATGCATTCTGAGATTCTGATACAAATAGGATGCATTTTGGGGCATATGTGGAAAATCACGACTTAAGAAAAATGTGAGCATTCATTTTTATGTTCTGATAAGCTAAGAAAAAAATATGGAAGAGAAAGTTCAGAGAGTCTAGAAATAAGCCTTTTAGCCAAGAAGAAAGATTGTTAGTTGTTGGGTATATTCAGATTTGCATTTTTAAAGTTAATGACTAATATAATAAAAGGTTCCAGTTAAATTATGACAGTGGCTGCTTGCTTCAGGGCAAGCAAAAAACCTTTGAGGTTTTAAATCACATTCTTCAGTCTTCAGGAGAGGGTATTTTAAATTCTTGCAGACTATTTCTTTACTCTCTGTAACTTTTCTCTACCTGGTCCCTAATACTCATGTACCTAGCAGGAAAATGAAACCAATGTTGGTACTCAGGCACAAATGGGTAATATTAAGAGAACTGAAGCTTCCATGGAAATAGTTTGGTTAGTAACCTATGAAAAATGTATAGCTGTATTTAATTGCCTAAAATGAAGCATACTATGGTTATCCTACTTTTGAGCCTTAGTGTGATTCAACCTTTGGCAGGTGCATTGACAATGACCCTTGAAATCAAACCCGCCCTACAAAAAGCCAGCAGTTTGTTTTAACTGTGACACTAGTGCTGATGGCTCAGCATTTGCCTTGAGTCAAAGAGGCAGGGCAAGTGGAAATTTCACAGTATGGTTCTGCTGTAATGTAGAAAGATGCCAAGACTCATATATTTTGCCTCCTGACTGAGGCCTTTAATCCAGCATGCTCCTTGTACAGCAAACAGAGATCCTCAGAGCAAAATTCTATAAAAGGAACACGATCAGATAGAACTGAATATACAAAGTACTTGAATAAAACTGACCGTATCATGATGCCCAGAATAGAAGTAATCAAAACATTCTTTTTCTATAAAGCTTAAGTTCTGGAAAAACACTGGGACACAGTGATGAACATTTAAAAAAAAAATTTTTTTTAACATTTATTTAGAGGCTTTACTGAGGTTTCAGCTTTGGAAAAGCTAAAGGCTTTGCCTGACTGCAGGTTGCAAAGACCCTTTCTCTCTACATGATCTGAAGGTATCGAAGGGGATAGCAAAGTAGTTAGAATTGGGTTCTGGAGACCAGCTGCCTACAACCAGATTCTGGCTCCGTCACTGATGAGCTGCGTGACATAGGACAAGTCATCTAAAAATCCTTGCTTTAGCTTCTTTGTCTGTACAATGGGGATAATAGCAGTATCGGACTCGTTGTTAGGGTTAGGTAATGTATGTAACATCTTAGAACCATGCCTGGCACATAGTAAGTGCTCAAGAAATTTAGCTATTACTACCTCGGAAGCAGGCTCCAGGCTCCGAGCCATCAGCCCAGAGCCTGACGCGGGGCCCAAACTCATGGACTGCGAGATGGTGACCTGAGCTGAAGTCGGATGCTCAACTGACTGAGCCACCCAGGCGCCCCTTTAAAAAGTTTATTTTTGAGGGAGAGAGAGAGAGAGTGCCCATGTGTGCACAAGCAGGAGAGGGTCAGAGAGAAGGAAAGACAGAATCCCAAGCAGGCTCCACAGCATCAGCACAGAGCCCGACGCAGGGCTCAAACCCACAAACTGTGAGATCATGACCTGAGCTGAGATCAAGAGTCAGACACTTAACCAACTGAGCCACCCAGGTGCCCCCGCTTTAATTTCGATGAAAGAGGGCCCTGTAAGAACAGGAAGAGGAGAGGAAGTGCCACTGTTTTCCTGCCTGTTTTCCTTTACCTTTCCTCCCATCTCCCTTCCCATTTCTATGTCTTTGCCACATTCCAAAGGGATCAGAAGCCGAGGAATGAACGTTGAGCATGTCTGGTGTTGTGCGGTACACATGATGCTTTTCCAAAGGTCAGGAGGGGGAATTCCTTTCCTGGCTTTACCACTAACTAGCTGCATGACTGCAGGCGAGTTTTCTTCCCTTCTGTATTAGTGCGCTAGGCCTGCTGTAAGGAAGGACCACAAGCTAGGTGGTTTAGAATAACAGAAATGTATCATCTCACGGTTCTGGAGGCCATGAGTCTGAATCAAGGTGTTGGTCTGGTTAGCTCCTTCTGAGGCTATGAGGGAGAATCTGTTCTGTGTCGCTCACCTAGCTGCTGGTGGTTTGCTGGCCATCTTTGGTATTCCTTGGCTTGTGGAAGCATCAAACTGCTCTCCCCCATCATGGTCTCATGTTGTTCTCTCAGTGTGGGTGTCTGTGTCCAGATTTCCCCTTTTCGTAAGGATGAGATTAGAGGCCCACCGTACTCCAATGTGACCTCATAGTAACTAATTATATCTGCAATAAGTCTCTTTCCAGATAAGTTCACATTCTGAGGTACTGGGGGTTAGGGCTTTAACATGTGAATACTGGGGGAGGGGGGAACACAATTCAACCCCTAACACCAAGAGACAGTTTTCAGAGTCTTCTGGGTGTTGCTATGTGCTGTGATTCTCCAGGAGAGCCGTGAAGTCTATGTGGTATTTCTCAAACTTATCTAACCAGAGAGCGCTTTTGATGTGCGGTGGAGAATCATGACAGCCTGGTGCTAATCGTGACGGCCTTCTGGGCAATGTTGATGGGGCTGTTATTTCTCTGTCATGAATATGGACAGTCAGGGCTGATCGGAACCACGCACAGAAAGTCCTCCCTCCATCTCAGGGCATGGCCTACCCTGACTCTCCTGCAGCAGCACCCTGCCTGTCTGTGGTTAGCTCACCAAGTGATGGGTGCAGCGAAGCCAGCAGCCCCTCATGGCCCCGTCAGTTCCTGGGTGGGTGAGGAACCCCCCCCCCCCCCACCCAAGGGAGCCTCTCTAGATCTGAGACAGCTGCTGTGGATGACAGGGAGACGGGGTAGCTGCATTTACATTCAAGCAGCTGTGATCCCACATAAACTAGAAGGGAAAGCCCACAAGGGAGAAAATGACTTACTCATAAAATTTTAACAGGTTAAAAGAAAAACCTGCCTCAGCTTCTTTTTGTGTTGCTTTCAGCAAGCCCATCTCTTGCAGCGAGCTGACATTCCTGTCGACAGGACTGTTAAGAGCACTCTGAATAAGGTAATTACCCAATAAAGGTAATATTCACCAAATTGCATGGAACTTGAATTAAAAATATATATGATCGCAGAATTGAAGCCCAAGTCATGTGTCTTATCCGCTGCACATGTGGTGTGCCTGCCTGGAGAGTAGGAAGCGTCACGGGAAGGAGGCTGCCATTTATATTCTGAAGGTGAACCTACTCTCGGAAGGAGGACCTCCAAAGATGCTTTATTCTCTACTTCAAGGCAGCAAGGGAATGAGGTTTCTGCTTTCTACTTTATCTCTGCATGATGTTTCCGTTCACTTTGCAGGGCAGCAGTGCCGGTTAGCACAGTCTGCCCTTTCCTGTGAAGAGTGAGCTGAGGTGGCATCAGAACGGGAAAGGGAATTGCTTTGTGAGTTTTAGTGTCCTTGTAGGGTTGGCACGAGGAGGCAGTCTGAGCTACTGTCTGAGCTCTTCTGTCAGCACACCCTGGGACTGCATGGCTGCAAGACAGCTCACACAAAGGCCATTAGGTTTGAGCAGAAAGAGTGCAGGACCTGGGGTCAAAAGAATTGAGTTTTAATAGTCTCTGTGTCATTAACTAATTGAATGATTTTTGGCAAGTCAGTTCCCTTCCTTATGCCTCATTTTTCTCATCTGTCAAATGATGGTAAAAAACTCACTCTGTTCCTCTAGGGTGAGAGAATAAAAAGAATGATAGACACAGATGTATCATGAATATAATACTATCATTAGCCTTAAATGATTGGTCAACAGGGAAGTTGCCATTTTAGGGTGTTAAAAAAAAATAAGAAAAAACAGAAACTGATAGAAATCAAAAATAAAACTAAGGAAACTCCCAACAAACAAAAGTTCAGGATGAGATAGTTTCACTGGTGAATTCTACCAAATGTTCAAAGAAGAATTACTACCAATCCTCCTCAAACTCTCCCAAAGAAGAGAAGAGAAGAGAACCCTTCCAAACTCACTTCACAAAGCCAGCATTACCCTGATACCAAAACCAGACAAGGATGCCACACAAAAAAATTAGAGGCTAATATCTTTGATGAGTATAGATGCAAAAATCCTCAACAAAATAGAAGCAAACCAAATTCAACAATGCATTAAAAGTATCATACACCATGATCAAGTGGGACTCTTTCCAGGGATGCCAGGGTGCTTCGACAACCACAAATCAATGTGATACACACATTAACAAAATGAAGGATAAGATCGCATGGTCATCTCAATAGATGCAGAAAAAGCATATGACAAAATTCAACATCTGTTTATGATAAAAACTCTCAACAAAGAGAGTACAGGAGGACATACATGACAAGCCCCAGGTAACATCATACTCAACAGTGAAAAGCTGAAAGCTTTTCCTCTAAGATCAGGTAGAAGACAAGGCTGTCCACTATCCTCACCTTTATTCAACATAGTATTAGAAGTCCTAGCCAGAGCAACTAGTCAAGAAAAAGAACTAAAACACATATAAATTGGAAAGGGAGAAGTAAAACTGTCACTATTTGCAGATGACATGACATTATATATAGAAAACCCTAAAGACTGCATCAAAAAACTGTTGGAAGTAAAAAATGAATTTGGTAAAGTTGCAGGAGAGAAAATCAATGTACAAATTCTGTTGATTTCTATTAATAATGAAGTATCAGAAAGAGAAATTAAGAAAACAATCCCATTTACATTTGCATCAGAAAGAATAAAATACCAAGGGATAAATTTAACCAAGGGGGCGAGAAACTTGTACACCGAAAACTCTAAGACATTAATAAAAGAAATTGAAAAAGACACAAATAAGTGGAATTGGAAGAATATTTTTTAAATTTCCACACTATCCAAAGCAATCTACAGATTCAATCCAATCTCTATCAAAACTTCAATGGCATTTTTCACAGAAATAGAACAAACAACCCTAAAATTTATATGGAACCACAGAAGACACTGGATAGCCAAAGCAATCTTGAGAAAGAAGAACAAAGCTGGAAGCATCATGCTCCCTACTTCAAACCATATTGTAAAGCTAGAGTAATCAAAACAATATGGTACTGGCATAAAAACAGACACATAGATCAATGGAACAAAATAGAGTCCAGAAATAAACCCATGAAGATATGGTCAAATCATTTATGACAGTTTAGCTAAGAATATAAAATGGGGAAAGGACAGTTTCTTCAATAAATGGTGCTGGGAAAACAGGACAACGGTCCATGAAATTGGACCGCTATCTTACACCATACACAAAAATTAACTCACAATGAATTAAAGACTTGAATGTAAGACCTGAAACTGTAGAACTCCTGAAAGAAAACATAGGAGGTAAGCTCCTTGACATCAATCTTGGTGATGGTTTTTTTGGATTGGACATCAAAAGCAAAGGCAAAAAAGTAAAACTAAACAAATGGGACTACATCAAACTAAAAAGCTTCTGCACAGCAAAGAAAACCATCAACAAAATGAGATGGCAACCTACCGAATAGGAGAACATACTTACAAATCACAGATAAGGGCTTAATATCCAAAATACATAAAGAGCTCATACAACTCAATAGCAAAAAAACAATCTGATCAAAAAATGGGCTATGCATAGACATACAGAGGGCCAACAGACACGAGAAAAGATGCTCAACATCACTAGTCATCAGGAAAATGCAAAAACCAAACCCAAATGAAATACCACCTTACACTGGTTAGAAGGGCTTTTATCAAAGAGACAAGAAATAACAAATGTTGATGAGATGTGGAGAAAAAGGAACCATTGTGCACTGTTGGTGGGAACATAAATTGGTGCACTATGGAAAAACAGTAGAGAAGTTGCTCAAACAATTAAAAAAGAGAAATACCATATCATCCAGTAATTCCACCTGTGGGTGTTTATACAAAGAAAATGAAAACACTAATTCAAAAAGATAAATGCACTCCCATGTCATTGCAGCATCACCTAATAGCCAAGACATGGAAACAAGAGACGTATCTACTGATGGATAAATGGATAAAAAAGATGTGGTCTATGTATACAAGGGAACATTATTTAGCCATAAAAAGAACGAAATCTTGCCATTTGTGACAGTATGAATGGACCTTGAGGGCATTACGCTGAGTGAAATAGGTCAGACAGAGAAAGACAAATACTGTGTGACATCACTTGCATAGGGAATCTACAACAAAACAAAAACACAAGCTCATAGATACAGAAAACAGAATGGTAATTGGGAGGGGGTAGGAGGTGAGGGAAATAGTTGCAGGGGCCCCTGGAATACAAATTTCCAGTTATAAAATAAGTCATGGGATTTAATGTATAGCACGATGACTTTAGCTAATAATACCATATGGCATATTTGAAAGTTGTTAAGAGAACAGATCTCAAAAGTTGTCATCATAAGAAAAAAAATTTTTGTACCTATGAATGGTGGTGGATATTAACTAGACTCACTCTGGTGATCATTTTGCAATATGTACAAATACCAAATCATTACGCTGTATGCCTGAAACGAATTCAGTGTTATGTGTCAATTACATCTGAATTAATAAATAAAACTAAGGGTAAATTCTGAGCCTGGGGGAGGGGAATACAAAGTCTCCTCTTTTCTTTAGAGAGTAAGAAAAGGAGAATAAGCAAATTACTCAGGGTTATGAGCAGTATGAATTAGGAACTATAAAACAGAGCTAAAATATCAATATTCATTAGGCCAAAAAATTCATTTTCTTTTTAAAAATCTAGCTAAATACTCAAAATGTATCCTAACTGCAACTATATAACTAGTATATATTTGCAAAAGTGTAGAAATGGAGAGTGTGGATATAGACTCACTCATGCAAATGATACAAAAAATGGCAGCATCCTTGTGGAAACAGCACTGAGCAGACAGGTGCTACCTCTGAGATGAACAAATCATGAGAAAACCACCTCTGTGCCTGTGTTCCCACAGGAGATAATTCCTGTCCTATTCAACTCATAGGGTTGAATAAAATGAAATACGTATCTGAAAATGTGCAAGTACCATATACCTGAGAAGTGCCATTATTTTAATTATTTGGTCAGGTCTCTGTTCTTCTCGTAATTCAATTAAATAACCATTGATTGAGGGGCTACAGGCCAAATGTGGTAAGTTTGGTCAAGAAGTTACTCATCCTGTGTGGCTCTGTGAATTAAGAGGAGAAAGGGGTGGCTTCAGGCTGGAAGGACTGAGAAGGGCTTGTTACAGAGGTCATGTGTGAGCTGCCCCTGAAATGAGTGTGACCAAGCAGAGTCATTCCATCAATATCTTGTGGGGCTCCACCCCTGTACCAAGCACTATCCAAGGGTCTTCAGCATTCATAAACAAACAGAAAGAAGAGGCCAGCACTTTAAGAATTTACATTCTAATGGAAGAAGGTGGGAGCTAGGTGAAGCAGGTTGTCAGGGTGAGGAGTCACCATATGGGAGGAGATAGTGGTGTTAACAAAGACACAGAAGAGGAACACAGAAGGGAAAAGAAGCTTCATTTCTGGCTCTACTTTGGATTACTTGGTAGCGGCTGCCGGAGTCTGTGTTGAGAAGGACCCTGAGGCTTCCTTCCGGCTCAGGTAGAAACGTCTGGGCAGGATCAGTAAATAGTGTCTGTAATGGTGTGGGAAGGGAGAACTGCCACGTGTGTGCCAGAGATTTGCCATTCCGGAGGGGTCCCACATGGCTGGATTACACCCTGTGCCATTATGGTCTGCGCCCTTCCACTCTCCTGAGACAGTTACGAAGTTCGATAAGCAACTATTATTGAGTCTAGCATTTATGTGCACATGGAAAATTACTTGAATATTCCCAGAGAAAGGCTCTTCTACATAAATGGAAGCGTTACTGGTCTACTTCCCCAATCCTTTCTCTCTTCTACATCAAGACCACAAGTAGTCACGTAACTCAGCTACGTTTCATAGAACGCGTCTGTTTGTGGTTCCACTTCTTTACTTCCTGGACCCCAACTCAAAGTGAGGTTCAGTCTCTTAGATTCTCAGAATTTTTAGTTCCTTATTAGCTATTTTTATTTTTCGCTATTTGTCTTCTGTTTGGAGTTATCTAATTCATCCTCCTCACAGTATTTTAGAAGGAGAAAGATCTACTTCTTTGTCTCCTGAGGAAACCATACTGTCCCCTGGTGATTCATTTCTCCCCTCATATATCTTACAGTGTGGTGAGGTTCTAGAATGTCTCATACGAGGATGACTCCAGCTTTCTGACTGGGCCTTAAAGGTAGATGGAAGGAAACACTATTACTTGGCCTTTGATAAGTCAAATAAACAAACTTAGCACATCCTTTCTCTGTTGAGGTTGTGTTGCTTTTAAGCTATCTTCTTAGTGCAAAATTTATTTTGTATGTCAAAAGTAAATTGTTAATGTTTCTTCTCTTAGGTTGAACTGTAGGAAATTGTATTTTTGGTCAGACGGTTGACTGTCAGCAATATCCTATGGCTCAATCAAATATTTTTAAACCTTTTTTAACAATCCTAATCTTGAGTATATGGGCTTTAGGGTGTTTTTTTTTAATTTTTATTTTTAAAATATAATTCATTGTCAAGTTGGCTAACATACAGTGTATACAGTGTACTCTTGATTGTGGGGGTAGATTCCCGTGATTCATCGCTTACATATAACACCCAGTGCTCATCCCAACAAGTGCCCTCCTCAATGCCCAGCACCCATTTTCCCCTCTCCCCTGCCCCCCACTCCCATCAACCCTCAGTTTGTCTGTATTTAAGAGTCTCCTATGGTTTGCCTCCCTCTCTGTTTGAAACTATTTTTTTTCCCCTTCCCCCATGATCTTCTGTTAAGTTTCTCAAGTTCCACATAGAAGTGAAAACATATGATATCTGCCTTTCTCTAATTTCACTTAGTATAATACCCTCCAGTTCCAACCACGTTGCTGCAAATGGCAGGATTTCATTTGTTCTCATTG
This sequence comes from Panthera uncia, assembly GCF_023721935.1. Taxonomy (NCBI): domain Eukaryota; kingdom Metazoa; phylum Chordata; class Mammalia; order Carnivora; family Felidae; genus Panthera; species Panthera uncia. The sequence continues at coordinate 76,400,156 of NC_064816.1, forward strand.
CCAAGTAGTATTCCATTGTATATATAAACCACATCCTCTTTATCTATTTGTCAGTTGATGAACATCTGGGTTCTTTCCATGATTTGGCTATTGTTGAAAGTGTTGCTATACACATTGGGGTACAGGTGCTCCTATGAATCAGCACTCCTGTATCCTTTGGATAAATTCCTAGTAGTTTTATTGCTGGGTCGTAGGGTAGTTCTATTTTTAATTTTTTGAGAAATCTCCACACTGTTTTCCAGAGCGGCTGCACCAGTTTGCATTCCCACCAACAGTGCAAGAGGGTTCTCGTTTCTCCACATAGGATGTTTTAGTTTTTAATTTTTTTTTTATTAGAGAGCATGAGCTGGGGAGAGGGGCTGAAGGAAAGGGGGGGAGACTGGGGGGGGGGGGGGGGAGAGAAAGAGAGAGAGAATCTTAAGTAGGCTCCATGCTAACTGTGAAGCCCGATGCAGGGCTCAATGTCATGAGCCTGGGATCATGACCTGAGCTGAAATTGAGAGACACTCAACCAACTGAGCCACCAGGCCCCCCATGGGCTCTAAGATGTTTTGTGGAGATTGCCTTATACTTACAAAGGCAAAGGGAAACAAACATTAATATTTTGTTAAAACATGTCTCTCTGCTTTCAAAGACCATTCTTCCTGTTGCCTCCTTAAAGATAGTAAGAGAAGCTGTGTGAAGGCTTTTCTTTCCAAACTTGAAGAGCTGGATACTCTTCAGCTTGGCTCTTAGACATGACATAAAGCCAGAAGGCAACTTGTCCCCTGTAGTATTCACTGTTTCAATGGAGAAAGGAAGCATTTCACGAGAAACTCCTGGGATGTTTAAAATGATATCCATACTTCTATTTGCTTTTTGAAAGTCTGAGGGCAATCTAGTTTCTCGATTAACTACTGAATAGCATTTGTCTTTAATCTGATGGAAGGTTCTTCCAGGAAGCCAAAGCTGGTGTTCAGAGAAGTTTTGTCTGAGCATCCCTTTCCACTTCACTCGTGCAGTACTGTGGCTGGCTGTGTGTGCACGCGGGTGTGGTGTGGAAGAGGAGGACCTGAGTGTTTTCACATTTGTAGGAAGGATTGTGGAGTAATGCAAGAGAGTAACAGAATAGCCTAGATGGAGAGAGGGCTGTTTCCGTTTGATAGAAGGTAGCACCAAACCCTCTTCTAAAAGGGGGCGATGCTGGGAATACAGTTCTGTTCCTGGAAATAAAAGTCAAACTCATCTTTTTTTTTACACCAGGGGCTTTGTTCACCGGGCCTGTTTCTCATTATCTGAAAACTGTCAGTCATATAAGTAATGCAACCAGTTGGCTAATTAACAGGGACTCTGCTTCTGGGAAGGGTACCATCTAAAGATAACAAAGGCTGGGGCACCTGGGTGGCTCAGTTGGTTCAGCGTCCGACTTCGGCTCAGGTCATGATCTCACGGGTGGTGAGTTTGAGCCCCACGTCAGGTTTTCTGCTATCAGCACGAAGCCTGCTTTGGATCCTCTGTCTCCCTATCTCTGCCCCTCCCATGCTCTCTGTCTCGCTCTCTCTCTCAAAAATAGATAAACATTAAAAAAATAAAATGGACACTAAGAGACCTTAGTTCCCTGCACTGTCATCTCATACCATTTAGTCACACATGTACCTGGTGACTGTGGGTGAAGGAGTAGGTTCAAGCCCAACTCTGCTGATTTCACTAATAAAAATGACAGCACCGGGGCACCTGGGTGGCTCAGGCAGTTAAAGTGTCTGGCTCTTGACTTTGGCTCAGGCCATGATCTCACAGTTCATGGGATTGGTCCCACAATGGGCTACACGTTGGGAATGCAGAGCTTGCTTGGGATTCTCTCTCTCTCTCTCTCTCTCTCTCTCAATAAATCAATAAACTTAAAAACAAAAAAGACAACACTGAGAGTGGTCTTCAGTCCCCAGAGATAGGAGTGTGAAGTCAGTTCACAAGAGGCCAGTGAGATGTTGCCCTGTGGGGCCAACTTTGTCTCACTGAGCCAAGAAAAGTGTTCTTAGCAAATTCTCAGATTCCCTTCACCAACTCAGCAGGCTGCTGTACTTAAAAAATATCTGTAACATGAAGATCAATACTAGAGAACTGAGATATTTCCAGTATGAGGAAGGAAGAAAAAGACAATGTTTCTGTCTTTTTTTTTTCTTTTCAAGGAAAGAATCACAAGAGTGTTTGGATGTCTTCAGTCTTTCCTGCTTCGCTTGGAGGCTGATGCAGAAGTTGTCAGTAGTTGCTTTTTCTTTCCTGAAAGGGTCCTTATCTCAGAGATTTAGGGATGAGAAAACTGGGGATGCCATGTGGTAGGGATGAGAGGTTAGAGTATTTGCTCTGAGGCAGAGATAAAACCCCCTGTTCTATCTCTCTGCTTTGCTTTACCGTTTCCTTAAAAGTTATGTCATATGCAGATAATATAAATAAAAATTATCTTACAAGTGGGGAAAGACCCCAAATATGGAGAGTATGATTGTCACCAGAGGGAGTCAGAAGTGACTGAACTCTGGGTTTTTATTCTCAAGCCAACCCATGGATTTATAATATACTTTTACTATCCCCATAATATGCTTTGGCCAATCCACTTGACTTCCATGATTTTTGTCAACAAACTCACTTCCTGCCTCATGTGGAAGCTGCAAGGTTGGTTTAATTAAGGTTAGTACTTTGAGGGGCTCAATGGAAGAAGCTTAGAAATGCAACATGGCATAACAAAGTAAGCTAAGGACACCTTAGGAAGGAAAAGTGTACACAGCACCCAACACCCATTTTGGGGGTGCCTAAATGCAAACTTTACAAGAGACTGCGTATACACCAGCTGGAGAGAATCAGATCAGCTTCCACATCCCTCATTGGACCAGAAACTGGGTGATTCTGTTAATCCTGTCCCTCTGGGGATTATCTGAATTTTCAGACCTCTCTCTAGGTCCTCTCCAGGGTGGAAGCCATCTGTCAGAGGCACCTCTGGGTTTACAGCTCCTCCAGCATTCAGACTCCACCTTCCAGAGCTCATTCCCTAACTGCTGGGCCAAATAGCCTGTCTCAGCTCCAGCTAACCCCCAGCTGCTCTAGGCCTGACAGTATCCCTCAGATCACTACGAGTCTCCTTGCTGGGGACACTAAACTAGAAGACTGCAGGGCCTGTACATGATGGTTATGTTGACAAATATCAACCAGCTTATTCCATCTGATCTTTAATCTTTTTTTTTTATTGGTTTGGCATTGGTTTTGATTATAACTTCATCATTCACAATTTGGAGACATTCAGTTTATTTTTATTTTTAACTTTTTAAAAAGTATTTATTTTGAGAGAAAGAGAGATTGTGTGAGTGAGTGGGAGGGGAGGGGCAGAGAGAGGAGGAGACAGAGAATCTCAAGCAGGCTCTGAGCTTTGCAGAGCCCCATGCAGGGCCCAACTCATGAACTAGGAGATCATACACTCAGCTGAAAACAAGAGTCAGACACTTAACTGAATGAGCCACCCAGGTGCCCTTGTTTTTAACTTTTAAAAAAGAAAATGCAAGTTTCTTAAGATAAAGACAAGCAATTAAAATGCTTCCCATGATTATAAGCTCTGCTAAATACAAATAATAATGACAACTAAAAGTATAAACTTGGTATGCAAACCAAGACTAAGCCACTTTGGATTTGGTGCCATTCAGAGATATCGACTGGAAACCCCTGAAGTGGGTTTTCCTTCCCAAAACATGATTCTATGTGTTTTGAGTATGATTTTTCTGGGACATTTGGTATGGCTTTTTGAGCCCACAGTTTGAACTTTGCTATAGATTGGCAGAGTGACAGAGGAGAAAAATTAAGAAGGAAATTAGGAGGAAAAATTTGGAGTGGGAAATTGAAGAATGAAAGAAGGAATGTTTGCTCTCTTTCTCCTTCTCTTATGTCAAACTTCTGACACGCATCTGAGGGGCCCAGAATTACAGGATCATACACAAGTGTGGAAGTATGGTGGTGATTTTCAAATCATGTATCAAGGAATCCCAGAGGTTTTTTTTTTTTCAGGGGCTGCCTCACAGATGAGGAAGGAGAGAAAGGCTCCGGATCCTTTTCCCCAACTCTTTTGTGGACTTGACAGTTAGATGGAATCCTAAAGGGAAGACCAACTATAGTTTTCTTGGCCCATTTAAGCACTTTAGTTTTTAAAATTAGAGTCATCATAAAATGAGCAAGATGGGGGTGTCTGGGTCACTCAGTTGGTTAAACGTCCAACTTCGTCTCAGGTCATCTCGCAGTTTGTGAGTTCAACCCCCATGTCGGGCTCTGTGCTGACAGCCCAGAGCAGAGCCTGGAGCCTGCTTCAGAATCTGTGTCTTCCTCTCTCTCTGCCCCTCCCATGCTCACACTCTGTCTCTCTCTCTCAAAAATAAACAGTAAAAAAATAAAAAATAAAAATAAAACGAACAAGATGGAGAAAATCAGCAAAGATCACAAGAGAGCCAAGTGAAAGACTCTCTTCTTGTTATTGGTTCATGCCCCTAACTGTTGAGCTTTCTAAATTCAGGGCCTTGACAAAGGGCACTCTCATATTGGCCTCTGCCAAAGCTTTGGTCCTGTAGCATTCAGACTCCCAAGGAAATACAGCTTAGCTTTGGATCATCCCACTCCTCAGGCTTCAGACTGTCTCCCATATCTCCTAAGTTTCTTTTGTTCTCTAGAAAACCAGGATAACAACAGAGCTCAGCTTTACCATTCACAGAAATTATTTTAGGGTCATTCCAGATAATCGTTATGGATTTCTTTGCCAGTTTAGGAACAAAGAATTTTGTTATCCAACGATGATCTAGCAGAAAAGAGACTGAAGCAGGCCACAGAGCAGGATTTAGAGAACTACGACAGCTGACTACAAAACAGGGAAGAACATGCTGGAGTTTTAAAACAGTTCTTTGGTATTGGTCAGAAGTGAAGTGGGTTGGATTGAGCCTGATGGTGACCATGAAGGGGCTGCCAGAACTTTTCCAGATGAAGGGCAGGATTTCTGTACAAGAGACTGGAGCCTAGACTTCCATGATGGTGCCACAAAGTAATCAAACATCTGCATTGCACATAAACAGTAGGAGTGGAAATGCCTGCTGAAAGCTCTGTTGAGAGAGAATTACAATAATTGAGCTTTCTATCACGGGGCTCTGCTCTGCAGCCACAAGGTCATCATGGAAGAAATAATGGAGCAGTCTGCAAAAACCTAGAAGTATTTGGTCTTTTGCATGCCCTCCATTGCACTTTGTGCATGACAGCAGCTCAGTAACTATTAAAGATGGTGCGGGAAGTGCCTTTGTAATTTCTCTTGGGAAATGTCTTTCTTTGCAAAAGTTAGGTTAAAAAAAAACCTACTTCTCAAAGTGATGGCAAGAAGCAAGGATGAGTCCTTCATGCTAATCCTGTCCCTTGACAATAGAGATACTTTGCTAGGTGTATTAAAACTGCAAGGTCATCTAGGCATCTCTTTGAAGTACAGCAAGACACTATAGCAAGGTCTTTGGCCAAATACTGAGCTCAACAGCACTCTGGAGTCCATGCTGATCTTTAAGCTGTGAAGAGAATCTGAAAATTCTTTTGAGGTTCATCAACTCCTCAGGAATCAACTAAGGTCATTACGTTTCCTGTTGTGCTGAGGAGGAAGTGGGGGAGACTCTTCCTTTTAGGTAGCTGAGTCCTTCCCTTAAAGTTGCCATTTATTTAGGTTTATTGGATTTGGGGACCCACAGAATTTCCACCAGTCACCTCATCAAAAACAGAACAAACAAAAACCAAAGTGTCATCTTCTGGTTGCTTGTCTTACAACCCGTTATAAGAAATGGCTTTGAAGTATCAGATCCGATATCCTCTGAGACTGAGCCCCATTCCAACATGAATTCCTCTGAGAACCAGAAGATGGAGGGATCAGTCTTGGCACTAGCTTTCATGAAATGGATGACAAGTCACCTAATGTCTGTAGCATCAATTTTCTTGTGTATAAAATGGGGATAACAACAATAATGGGACTGTTGGAAGTATCAGATGAGTTAGGGGATATAAAAACACACTGTAAATTGTTAAATGCTCCAGAGATATAATTATGAACACTAGAGAGGCAGTGATGGTACAGTGGAATGAGCATCAAATTTGAGGTCAGGAGACAGGGGTGTAAATCCTGAGTCTTCTGCTTAACTGTCGTGTGATTTGGGGCAAGACACATAAGATCCAGTTGTCTTCATTGTAAATGTGATTTATTGAACTACCAAAAAGCTTCATAGGGTTTTGAAACTGAAACAATAGCCAAATGAACTGGTGGTAGATATCTAAACTATGCCACTCAGTTTTTCTCCCTTGGGAATTTGGGATTAGAATTAAAGGACCGTCCGTTATTTCTGAACAAGGATGTCAGAGCAGGAGAACTCAACATGCCTTGTGTGAAGGGATGATTAGTAGAGGAAATAGGTGTACTGAGAAGGAAGGATGAAGTAGGTGAGAGAGAGATACACACATAGACAGCAAAAGACTACTCCCTGATTTCTTTACTATTCCATTTCTAGGTGACATCCCCAAATACCCTTATTGTAAATTCCTTCTGGATTAGTCAAGGCTCAGTTGCAGATAAGGGAATCCATTCTAGCAGTTTAAGTAGAGAGGGATTTAATGTGGGAATTGGTCATTTACAACATCGCTAGAAAGGAGACAGGCTTTAGGCTAAGCTTTCAAGACAACTCCCCCAAACAACCTCACAGAAGTGGCCTATGGAGGGAGTTACTACGCTTCCCAAAAGCTGGGAAAGAAATTGTTCCCATAGCCACTGGTTTTACAACCAAACTGCTAAGATCCACGGCAGGAAGATTCTTGACACCTGTGAAGCCATGACCTGACCACAGAGATAACTGCTACCACTCTCACCCTCCACCAACACACATCCCCTCTGTGGGGCACAACTGCAGCTTTGGAGGTAAACTCTGCTTGGTGGAAGCCAGGCGATGTGCAGGATTGTGCTCTAAGGCGTCAGAGCAATGCAGTTTCTACTGTTCCAGCATGTGGAGCAAACCATGCATGGGATAAAACGTGATCCAGTGAGTGAATCTGTATATGCCCCCCATATCTACTTTGCCTTCTTTCTTCTCAAAGTAGGTCCAGTCAATTTCTGTTCATTTCAGCTGAAGAGTGCTCATCAACACACTCACGTGACTGACGTCTTGAATATGCTGCAGTGGAGTCATAGATTCCTTTCAATGAGATGTTCAGGGATGGCCACTTCAGAGACCAACATAGAGAAATAAGGACAAGGTCTGGCTAAGGTTGGGACACCGGGGCCGTATAGTGTTACTTTTTGTGCTGAATTATTGTTGACAAGCCCTGAGCTTAACCTAAGGTACTTCCTATGGGAAATTAGATAACCGCAGAAGTGTTAACAAAGAGACTATTCTTGGCATAATCACATCCGTGGATTGTGGTCTTAGTAAACAGCACGTCTTCACGATGTTCCCCAGCGCCTGGCACCTCACCCTTTCCTCCTTCTTCCATCTTTAGTCAGACCACCCACCACACTGAAGGCCCACTTCCTTCCTTGGATCGGGGAAGACTGCAGGAACGCAAGGTTAGCATCAGGTTACCTCATCAGTGTGTTGGGAGGCCAGCATGAGGTCACAAAGAGCATAGAATGTGAGTTGTCTGGTTAACCAATTATTAGTAAGGGACCTTAGGCAAAGTATAGAATCCCTTTAAACCTCAGATACTTGTCCAAAATGGAGTATTGATGCCTGCCATAGATATTTGTGAGACTTACAGGAGATAATACAAAGCCTTTGCAGCAGTTTCTGGCACACAGACCGTGCATATTACATACTAGCTTCTTTAGGAAAGAGTCTTTATACCTGTAGGCTGAACCACGTTTTTGAAGCTATGCTTTTGGTAAATGGATCCTTGTCTTGAGGTCCTTGACTTGACTCTATGTCTCAATTCCCCACCATCTTCTTGATCTTGCTGAGACCTGTATCACCCTCTCCCTCTTCTCCCTCAACCCTTTGTCTCCTCTTCCGTATTTAGTTCTATGGCTGGATATCTGTGACTCAGCTGCCTGCTTGCACAGATATCTGATATTTTTGAGATTCCTCACTGCATACGTTACCCTTTCAATGATCTTCATATCCTGGACCACCACTGCTTGCCTAGATACCACCACCTGCTGTTTGTCACATTACTCTCTGGATGCCAAGTTCCATCTGCCTTTCTCTGGACACTTGTAGGTGGGCGCTTACTTTCCCCCCTTGTTACCTGTGTTTCTTCTCTTCCCCTCCTGCTCCAGTGAATGATCTACTCTCAGGTCCTGAATATTAACCCTGTTATGCCAGGCAGTGTTTTCATAAATAAAATAGAGCCTTCTAGGTTCTTGCTACTCCAAGTGTGATGCAATGGCATCATCTGAAGTTTCTTCAGAACCAGAATCTGTGTTTAACAAGATCCCTAGTTGACTCACAGGCACAGGAGAGCTTGAGAAGCACTGAACTATAGCAAGGAAAGATGGCTAGGTTAGAAAATCTTTTGGTGGTGCCTGGCAAAATCTATTAACCTTCTTCCTTGTGATGTTCTAGAAACAAAACGCTGTTTCCTAAAGGAAAGGACTGCAGTATGGAATTCTATGTCTCTTCCTCCCGGGAATGGTTGAAGGATGAAGTCCATGCTTGGGAGAAGATGCAGTTCAATGACAATTCTAGTAGGCTATTTATTTGAGAAAATTCACTCTAAGGCACTTCTACTTGCTTCTGACCCAAATCCAATGAAGGCATCCTGCATTTATGAACTATACCCCAGCCTTTCCCAAATCTACCTTCTTTGCTCCAGTTGTCCTGGAACCAGCACCCAAGCACAGAGCAGAGCCCAGCGGTCACGGGGGAAACGGTGGGGAGAAAGCTTTGAGAAACTGCAGGTATTTTCGGTGACATGACCGAACCAGTGGCCCTTCCTCCTAATGTTTTTGATCATAGTATGTCTTTGTGATATTGGGGGTATTAGAATGTTTACTCTTTTTCACTTATTCAGATACACCAACACCCCACCCTTTTTTCTCCTTAAAAGCTCCCAGTGCTGGAAGGGTGAACTATGCTAAATTTAAAACTAAAAACCCAGTCACTCTATATTCAGATAAGGAAACAGGCTTAAATTAAAGCATTTGTAAGTAAAGTGGAGAGACCTCATGGCCCTTCCAGCCTACCTGCCCCACGCTGCCTCCCTTTCATCTACTTCCCATCTGATGACAGGAGGAAACAGGGCCTGCTGCCCTTTGCTGTTTGGAACCCACAGACGTTACTCAGATTTCAGATGCAGCTTCTAGTGAAGGGAACTCTTCCATTCTCAGCATGGGTATCACTGTGACCTGGTCCTGTTCAATCAGCACGCCCGGGACTGCTGTCGTCTTGTGAAAACGATGGACCCCATGATACACAGAAGGCGATATGGCAGGGTTGGGGAGCTGGGGTGGAAGAGAGGGCTTAAAAGTCATTAAAAATAAATGAGGGGTATGGAAAAGGTCCTCTGTTGCAAGAATGGAAAGGGCTAGAGGTCAATGGCTAGAAAGATTGAAAGCACTCCTAAGCCACTTAGCATAGCAAGAGGTTGGGGAAAGAGGTAACTAATTTCTTGCTTTTTGAGCACAGCAGTGGTGGTTAAAATAGAGTTAAGTTAAATTCCAGACGCAGATAGGATTTTCTTTAAGTTTACTTATTTATTTTGAGAGAGAAGGAGAGTGCACATGAACAGAGGAGGGGCAGAGATAGGGAGAGAGAGAATTCCAAGCAGGCTCCATGCTGCCAGCACGGAGCCCAACAAGGGGCTCGAGCCCAGGAACCGTGAGAACATGACCTGTGCCGAAATCAAGAGTCAGACACTTAACTGACTGAGCTACCCAGGCGCCCCCTCAGATAGGATTTTTCTAAGCTGTGGCAAATGCACAGTGATAATCAGTTGCCTTCTAAAAATGCCACTGGGAAAATACTTGATAATGTAACTACATCTTCAATGAAAGATACTGTATGAATTTTTCAAAAGGAAGTAGTGATGACTTAGAAGTGTGTGTACTTTAGGGAAGACTCTACCCAATGTTTACATGGTATCAGACATCCACATGTATAATTTCCTCTTCTCTGCAGGAACTGAGTGAAGAGGTATTTGCTTCCCCACATGCAACAAAGAACTTATGTTCAATGGTTAATTATAAATGAATAAAAATGTTCAGAATGAGGGGATCTATTCCTGTCTGTAGTATGTGGTAGTGAACTTCAGCTGTCTAAGGGAATAGCAACGTTTGGTTTCTGGCAGGACAGGGAAGCATCATTATTAGTTTAAGACAGACCTCTGTTAACGGCATCAAATCCAGTCTCCATGACAGAGGTTCTGAAAGTGTCATTCCTAGACCAGCAGCATCAGCATCTTCTAAGAACTTGGAGGCCCCACCCTGACTTGCTGAATCTAAAACTTGGGGGGGTGGGGCCCGGCAACCAATGTTTTAAAAAGACCTCCAGGTGATTTGGAAGCTCACGGTTCGAAAGGCACCTGCTACCCGGTGATGCCTGGGAGGGAATGTGACAGAGTTGTAGGTAGTGCTAGGGCTCAGAGCCAAGCCCGAGTTCCTGCCCCACTCTGCCAGCATTTGCTGTGTGACCTTGGCAAGTCCTTGGCCTCCCTGAATCTCGATGTTCTCTTCTACGAAATGAGGACCGTTTTCCTCTTCTCACAGACCTGCTGTGGAGCAAACGAAGTGACCTGACTCCTTATTTGTACCGTAGCTTAGAAAACAAGGATGCTTTTCCACTTCTCTGCCTGAAGCTGGGGTCCTGCTGGGAAATCTAGCAAGTAAGGTTCATCAATATTTGTGGAAAATTAAGAGGATTTTCACATGGACGTTCCTCAGGGCAAGTCAGATGTCTTGTATTAAGTGGGCTGTCTGCCGCTGAGGCCTGGGCTGTCCTCTACAGGAGCCACTGGCCATGTGTGGTCACTGAGCACTTGACATATGGCTCATCTGAGTTGCGATGAGCTGCAGGTATAAAATATACATTAGATTTTTAAGACTTGGTATGAAAAAAACCAAAATATAAAAATGTATAATTTTTTATATTGATTCCATGTTAAATTGAAAGTCCGGATAGATAAATATAGTCATAAAATTAATAAAATGAACTTCACCTTTTAAAAAGTTAAAACGTGGCTACGAATGGCAAGATTCGTAGCCTCGCAAATTTCAAGTAAACAACACAATATTTTTTTAAATTTTTTTTTTAATGTTTATTTTTGAGAGTGAGTGAGCAAGCAAATGAGCAGGGGAGGGGCAGAGAGAGAGGGAGACACAGAATCCAAAACGGGCTCTAGGCTCTGAGCTGTCAGCACAGAGCCGGACGTGGGGCTGGAACCTATGGACTGTGAGATCACGACCTGAGTTGAAGTCAGACGCTTAACCAACTGAGCCACCCAGGCGCCCCTCAAGTATGCAACACAGTATTATTGTCACTGGAAAAAAATGTGGCTACAAGAAGATGTAAATATGTGTTTCCCATGACATTTCTGTTGTGCAGCACTGGTCTAGGCACTCCCAGGGGCCTGCACTGTCCTCACGCCAGACCCAGGGAACGAGGGAAGAGCCTTCTGATAAAACCTGCTCGTTAGCTTCTTGGCTACCAAACCTCTGATCTCTGTGAAATTTTTCCTCATTATCATCTGTGCAGCATTTCGTAGCTGTAGAGGATTCCATAAATTTTTTTATCAGCTATTCCTTGTGACACAGCCTGGGAGGCAGGTCACTGCGAAATTATGAGACTCTTTATAATGATCATCATTCAAAGGCCAGTGGAGCCTCCCTCCCCCCGCAGACGCACACTCTCCCAAAGTGGGGACAGGAGAACCACAAAGCAGAGGCTGGCCTACAGTGCAAGTGTAGACAGAGATAGCTCAAGTAACTTGGGCTTGTAATAACGCCCACGCCCAAGGTAAGTTCACCGAGTGGCCCCGTCCCTTCTAACATCACCCCTCCCCCATCCCACCACGTTTTCTTACAGGCAGAATTTGGACACTCGCTTAACCCTTCAGACATTTTTAAAGCGTCAGTTTTCATGAGATGAGAGTTTCTTGAGCATCAGCCCACTCTATCCTCCCTTGCTTAACAAAAGACAACGGAAGGCAATTCCCTCGGATGTCTACTTGTCCTCGGTTCCATTTAAAAATCAGCTCAGGAAACCATCTGTCAATCAAGTATATTACAGAGAGAAACATTCACGGAATTACCTGAGTTGAGATGTTTCAAATGACAATTTCGTATTTGCACCTCTTAAATTATTCAAGACGAAATAAGCCTGCTCTAATCTTTGAAAAAGACAGGAGGATTAAGGAAACTTGGCACTCTGGGTTTTACATGTTTAGTCTTATTTTAAGACCCCAACTCTTACAGGATACTGAGAGAACATTCTAATAACAGGAAGAAGCCATCGGTGTGAGTACCTAGGACAGATTATGTGTGCCGGTTTTATAGCTTGTTTGGGTGATATTTCCCCATGAAAAGCAAACAATGACAGGTGCAGCGGGCGAGGCGGTACAGACAAACGTATCTACGCCTGGAAAATTGCACATGTAATTCGTGTAATATCTGATCACTCTTTCATTTCAGATTTTTCATTTTAGCGGGGTGCAGAAAGTTCCTAGTTAAGTTCAAATAAGTATTGAGCACCTGCTGATGCCAGGCACTGAGAGTGCAGAACTGGGAGAAACACAGTCCCAGTTGCAGCTTGGACTAAAATAGAAATAAATGATAACCCCTCTACACATCCATGACTATTATTTTATTGATTTTCATGTATTGGGCTCTTCGCTTTCTTTTTTTTCTTGCTTGCAGGGGGCACCAGGCACTTGGCACAACATCCTATTTTTTAAGGCACATTTAAATTTAATTTTGACAGCAGAGAAAGGGATATTCTACACAGAGCAAAAAGCCTTTAGAATCTGTCTTTGGTATAAATGCTTCTTTAAAGGTAAAACTATTGTGTTTATAATGTAGTATGAATATACATTTCTGGGACCAAGGGTTTATTTTTCTCTTAAAAGAAACTTGTGGATAATCCTGTTTCATTAGAAACTGATAGTTTTGTATTTAGATTTTATATACACCACTGCATTGGACTTTGTGCTGACAGCTCAGAGCCTGGAGCCTGCTTTGGATTCTGTGTCTCCCTCTCTCTCTGCCCCTCCCCCACTTGCCCTCTGTCTTTCAAAAATAAATAAAATGTTAAAAAAATTGAGATTTTATATACACCAGACGGTAGCTGTTGATATTAGTATGAACAATAACATTAGGCTATGATAGTAAGTCTATCACACAATCAGGGCAATATACAATTACTTAAAGGTTAGGAACAAACTTTATACAAACTTGCAATTTAACCTCAGTTCTTAAACATCTCTACCTTTGCTCTGGATTCAGGGAAGTTTTCCCTTTCTAAAAATATCCCAGGGCGCTTGGGTGTCTCAGTAGGTTAAACATCTGACTCTTAATTTCGGCTCAGGTCATGATCCCACAATTGTGAGATTGAGCCCTACATCAGGCTTGAGCTGAGCACAGGGCTGCTCAAGATTCTCTCTCTTCCCCTCTCTCTGCCCCTCTCCTGCTAGAGTGCTTGAGCACATGCTCTCAAAAAAAAAAAAATCCCCAAATAGCCCTGTTGATCCACTTGTCTGCTTCTTTAAGGACAGATCTCCACCCCCACCCCCACCCCGCACCTCCCACTTCCTGGCCCATAGTAAGACCTATCCATCTTTAGCTACTAACTGACTGTATTAAAATGAATACTACACTGGTCACTAGGGCTTCTGCCAGAATGTGTGTGGGTATTTCCTGGGGTCAGAGTACGCCAGTCACTACTTCTGCTAGAATGTGGATGGGTATCTCCTGGTGACTGAGACAGACGTTCTCAGGTCCACTTTTTACACTAGCTGAACAGTTTTCAGTTTTCCTGCTTTCCCAGCTAGGCTGTGTTCTCTCTCTCGTCACTCACAATAATGTGGCTCCCTATGTGGATTGCATCAGTGGCTCCAATTCTTCACCCTTCTCTGCTCTCTGTCTTATAATTTGGCTGTGTCTTCCTCCTGTGGGTGAGGTATAACTCCACACCCAGGATGACTTACTTTGACCATTGGGATGTCAGCAGATGTGACACAGGAGAGGCTTCAGAAGTCTGTGTGTGGTTGAGCTGGGTTTCTCTGTGTCGCCGTCATCAC
>NC_064816.1:76414403-76470198 GCF_023721935.1 Panthera uncia
CCTGCCTCAATTCTCCCATCTCCTTTCTCTCCCAAGCCCTATTTCCTGCCCTTAATTTTTTTATGTTCCCACAACCAGTCCTTGCAATAAGGCTGGAGTTCTACTATAATTATTGCTAACATTTATCGAGTACTCACTATATATATTAAGCACTGAGCTAAGTACATTACTTGGATTACATCTTGTAGACCTGCTGTAAGATAGATAATATGATCTACATCTTACACAGAAGAAGCTTAAGAGAATCAGATGATTTGCCCAAGAGCCACAGCTAGTAAGTGGTGGAGCTGAGATTATCACCCTGGCAGCCCACATTCTCTACCTCTGCACCACTGCCTCTCCTCGGTGAAATCTCCTCATCCCCATTTCCCACTGTCATTCTGCTTCCCCATCCACAGGCAACCATTAATATATATTGTCTTAAAAAAATTTTTTTTTTAACGTTTATTGATTTTTGAGAGACAGAGAGAGACAGAGTGCCAGCAGGGAGGGGCAGAGAGGGAGGGAGGGGAGGGAGAGAGGGAGAGAGGGAGAGAGGGAGAGAGGGAGAGAGAGAGAGCGCCAGTGAGCGAGTGAGCATGAGCGGGGGAGGGGCAGAGAGAGAGGGAGACACAGAATCCAAAGCAGGCTCCAGGCACTGAGCTGTCAGCACAGAGCCCGATGTGGGGCTCGAACCTACCAACCATGAGATCATGACCTGAGCCAAAGTCAGATGCTTAACCAACTGAGCCACCCAGGCACCCAACTTTTTTTTTTTTTTTTTTTTTAAAGTAAGCTCTGCACCCAGTGTGGGGCATGAACTCACAAACTTGAGATCAGGAGTCACATGCTCTACCAACTGAGCCAGCCAGGTGCCACTAATGTATACATTTTTATTCAAATACGTTTTTGCACAATGCAGATGGTTGTTTGGTTTGCACTAATTTTAACCTACATTAATGATAATTTATTACCTATCTTATTCTGTTCCCTTTTTTTTCACCAGGCATCCTGTTTTTAAGATCCACCCATGTTGCTATGTGTTCAATCTAATCTGTTGTCTCTGACCTGCCACATAATAGTAAGGTTTTCACTCACCCCAAATTATTTAAAATTTTTCTTTCTTATTTTAGAGAGAGAAAGTGTTCACGCAAGCAGAGAAGAGGGCAGGAGAGTGAGAATTCCAAGCAGGCTCCCTGTCCAGTGCAGAGCCCCACATGGGGCTCAACCCCACAAACTGTGAGATCATGGTCTGAGCTGAAATGAAGAGTTGGACACTCAACCGACTGAGCCATCCAGGTGCCCCTGAAATTATTTATTCAGCCTCTATAACGATCACTCAGATTTTCTGCAACTCCCCACCATGAATAATAGTTTAGTAAGCATCCTCATGCACAGTCCCTAAAGCTCTAGTGACAAATTCCTGGATATAAATTCCCAAGCATAACTATTAGGTCACAGGATATGCTTAACAATTGGACTAGATTGCTCTTTAGAACAATTGATTCAGTCTACACTCCCGCTAGCAATGCACAAAGGCAAATCCCCCCGTTATCTTGTCTAAATTCCGTGAGCCTACAAGGTGTAAGTTGACAACTCATTGCTGTTTTACATTTTTCTAATTACCAATGATTTGGGACATTCTTCAAATGCTAGTTCTGTTTTTGAGTTTCCTCTTCTACAAGCTGTCTATTCATTATCTTTGCTCATTTTGTAAATGATTTTAATTTTTTTCCTATTAATTTGGAGGACTTCCTTGCTTATTCTAGATACTTGTCTGCTTGAAACATTCCAGACAACTTCTCCCAATCTGTCACTTAGTCTTTGTCCTTGTTGTCCTTCATGAACAGTAGTCCTATTTTGATGTAATTCAATTAATGTATATATTTTTTTGCCTTATGGTTTGTGCCTTTGAAATTTCATTTGAAAATCCTACCACACGTCCAGTTCTCAAAGACTTTTATTTTTATTTTATTTTAATTTTTTGAGAGAGAGCACACTTGAGAAAGAGCTCTTATACATGCATATGGGGGGATGGCAGAGGAGAGAGAGAATCTTAAGCAGGCTCTACACCCACACAGAGCCCAACATGGGGCTCAATCCCACGAACTGTGTGATCAAGACCTGGGCTCAAATCAAGAGTCGGACGCTTAACCAACTGAACCACCCAGACACCCCTCAAAGATTTAAAAAAAATATTCACTTTATGGGTTTACATGTCCCTTGCTTCCTTTTAAAATGTGATGGTTAAAATAACCTCAGTCATACCTATGAATGAAATAAGCTTTGAAGGGCAGGTCCAAGAATTTGATTGTTGTGTACATCAATTCTTTCTGTGAAAAAATATGTGATCTGAGTTCCAAAACACCAATCTAGAAGTAAACTTTTGGAATAGAGCCTATTTACACATGGAAGATTGCCAGGATATTTATGAAAAGGGACTCTAAAGCAAGGATGCTGGTCTGGCTATGGTCATTGGCCTCTGTTTCATTGCATTATAATATGTGTTAGTATGATTATAAATGACTTAGAGCAGCATTGCTTAAAGTGTGGTCCTCATATCAACTGCATCATATGTACTTGAATGTATCTATTAAAAGTAAAGATTCCAACTGTCAAAGCCCAGAGAGTGTACAACACAAAGAGTGAACACTAAACTATGGACTTTGGTGTCAATGTTGGTTCATCAATTGTAACAAATGGACCACAATGATGTGGGATGTTGTTGGCAGGGGAGGCTGTGTGTATGGGGTAGGGTATATGAGAACTCTGTACTTTCTCTCAATTTTGCTATAAACCTAAAACTGTGGGTTTTTTTTAAAGTTAATTAATAAACGATTCCAGATACCAGAATTCCATTTCATTTAAAATAAGCATCCCAGGGGCACCGGGGTGGATCAGTTGGTTAAGCATCTGATTTTGACTCAGGTCATGATCTCACAGTTTGTGAGTTTGAGCCCCAGGTCAGGCTCTGGGCAGACAGCTCGGAGCCTGCTTTGGATTCTGTCTCCCTCTCTTTCTGCCCCTCCCTCACTTGCACACTGTCTCTCTATCTCTCAAAAATAAATAAACATTAAACAAAATTTAAAATAAGCATCCCAGGTAAATATTGTACTCATTGAAGTCTGACAGCTACTATCTGAGAATTATTATTATTTGAATTATAATAACAATGATAAAGCTTGCTATAGGTGTTACCTAATATGTGTGAATGAGCTGGTGACGGAAGGGGTCACCTCACAGAGGGCAGGAGACACAGCCAGGGAGAAATGGGTTTTTGAATAATGAGGAAAGAGTCCCTCACAATTTATTTTAACTTCAAATAAAAACTTTATTGCTTATGCTTGTTTTATATGTGGATATTATTTGCCATGTTTATGATGAGGGAAATAAAGATGAGTTCTGACCCAAACACAGGGACCTGCTAACCCAGTGGCACTAAATATTCATAGCTCTGTGAAAGAACTAAAGTGATCACATTCTCCTACATTCAGGGGATTGTCTCTATTGCTTCTTCTGCCAGGGTGGGATCCCTTCCCTCCATCACTTCTGAAAAACACCTCTCACAGACATGTTGAAGGCATTGGGTTTGTCCTTCAACTGTCCAGCAATGTAGCCATGGAATAATTCTTAGCCAGGTTGAAAATAGGTAACATTGTAAGGAGCAAGTGACATTTCCATCAGGGAGCCACGGGCTCTCACTGGTGACTGTCACTGAATTTATACAGCCAGCTCTACAGTGTGAGCTCTCTGGGCAGCAAATATTAGGGAATAAGCTCCCCACCCAACTCATCCCAAGATAGAGGCATATGTAGGAAGGTTACAAACAAAACAAAAGCCCCAACCAACCCACTGATTAACCCTCATCAGTCTTATTAAAAGCATTCACAAAGCTATCAGATGAAAAATTCAAATTTTGGCACATGGAGGAAGCAATCTCTAGATCTTAACAAGGCCTTGATTATGCCAACACCGAGTTGCAGGAACAAAGGGCAGGGAAAGGTGGTTAGGGCACGTGCTTTCACTGCATGAACATGGGATAGAATACGCACTATATATGTTTGTCAAGTAAACTCAAAGCTCTGAAAACCACCACAGTTGACATGTGTCAGAGATTGTGACAGTTTACATGCATTATCTTATTTTCACAAAATCTCTACAAGGCAGTTGCTATTAATGTCTTTACAGTGGGGACACCGAGGCTTAGAGGTTTGCCTAAGTTCACAGAGCTCGTAGGCGGCACAAATCAATTTCTCAGGGCTAGAAGAGGGCTCTATCTCCAAAACAGGCAGCAGTGGAACTAAATCAGATGATGATTTAGCCTATTACAGAATGGGACTGGATTACTGTCTTGGGTTACCTGCTGATTTCTAATGATAATAATTCAAACTTTACCTTCCCTTTCTGGGCCTTGCTTCTTTAACTGTAAAAGCCGGGTGTTGGGTGAACCCATTGGTCCTTAACCTCAGCTGCGTGTTAGAACTTCCTAAGCAGTTTTCACACCTGGACCCACCTCATGCCAAATGAACTAGAATCTCTGGGGTGGGACCCAAGCACTTGTGAATTCTTCAAATCTCACTAGATGATCGTACAGAACCAGATTTCTGGCTCTAAATGTCCTCACTCTGTGATTGTCGTTCAACGTTCCTTTAACTTGATCCCCAACAGATATCTCCAACAGGTCATTATCACCCAACATCTGAAGAGTGATGAAGTCTACCATTAAGCTGACAAAACAAAAATAAAACATCAAAACAGTCGCTTCTGGTCATGGGATGAATGTCATGGGCATAAAAGGCACAGCATTGGGAATATAGGCAATGGTATAGTCAATGGCATATACAGTGACAGTCATTACACTTGTGGTGAGCATAGCATAATGTATGGACATGTCAAATCACTATGCTGTACACCTGAAACTAACATGACATTGTGTGTCAAGTGTACTCAAATTAAAAAAAATTCATAAGAGGGGCACCTGGGTGGCTCAGTTGATTAAGCATCTGACTCTTGGTTTCAGCTCAGGTCATCATCTCATGATTCATGAGTTCGAGCCCCACATTGGGCTCTGTGCTGACCATGCAGAGCCTGCTTGAGATTCTCTCCCTCTCTCTCTCTGCCCTTCCCCTGCTTGTGTTCTCTCTCGCAAAATGGATAAATATTTTTAAAAAATTCATAAGAATAACAATAGCCAGAAACAGGAAAAAAAAACCCAGTTGCGTATGGTTTTAGAAGATTTTCCTAAAAAAGGGGACTTTAAGACAACTTCATCGATCTACACCTGATCTTTTGGGCTCCCCTGCCGAGAGCAGGAAAGGTTTTTTTTCCTTTTCTTCTGTGTGGGTGAATTAGAAACAAAGCTCCCAGAGAGCTCCCAAACCATTGCATTTCTACTACCCGAACCATCAGAGAACATCTGGTTCATTGTACACATTGGCACCAAATAGCCAGCCTCTGGGGAAGAACTATCAGGCCAACAGATGGAGCTGGCTCATGTGACTTCTGGGCTTGTCACCTTCTCTGGGACAAGGGAGAGCTCTTTTAGATTCCCTCCGGAGAAGCTGCCCCTTATGAGGGCTCTCCTTCAGTGAGTGTTGCAGACTCACCTGCCACCATGATGGGCAGTCTTTAGCTGCCCTTGCCTGTGCTTTTCGCCAGCCCGTCAGGTGGCTCTGTCAGAACACGTCGGGGTGGCTAACACTAACACCACCACTGCTTTTCTCCCTGGTTGAATTCTGCCCTCCAGATCTCTTGACAACATTGTCACTCGCATCTTGTGGACTTTGACAGCATATGAACTTGCAGACAGCATTACTGGGGAGCTGCCAGAATTCCCATTTCACCTCCTGATTATTCCAGGTGCATCATGAAAGGTGACATGGTCAAGTTGAGTTAGGGAGATGATATCTTCTCGGGCCAAACTGATTTTCTTCCCGTTAAATGCGAGGCCCAGATTACGTGTGCAGCCAAGCAGGAAGAAAACGTCAGTGAAATGCATAAATACAGCACTTGCCGAGGACCAGCTGGCTGACAGACTGTAAAGACGTAGTTCAAGAGTGATGATGTTAGCCGTTATGAGTGACCTTTCCCCCAAAGCCATTTCTGGAGTTTAGATTTTAAATAGGCTGCTCTAAAATTTATGCTTTAGCAAGAAGAGATCCCTCCCATCTTTCTTGTCCCTGCTTCACCTCGATCACATTTTTCATTTCTTCATAGTTGTTCATTTCTTCATAGTTGTTTTCATTTCTTCAAAGTTGTTCATCTCTTCAAAGTTGTCCTCCTTTGTTTATTTAATACTAATAGCCTCACTGATGTTTTCCACAGCTGAGTTTTCTAAGCCTCTCAGTGGATGAAGGCTTCTATGTCAAACTGTCCTTGGGAAACGGTTTCTGCTTATTACCGCATCAGCTCTCACTGGTGCTGGAGTGAGTCGGCTGTCAGGCAGGGGCTCGCACTCATTTCTGCACAGGTGGCACCGGCAATGCGAAGCCACGGATATCAGAACGGATTGGGCCTCAGAAACATAACCTCGTACCTAACGCTAAGTGTCCTCAAAGAGGCTTAGGGCAAAGCCTCTGCCACTCATTTCTGATCTCCCGGTGTCCATCACTTGGCTTGACATGCATGAGGCACGCCATACATGCCATAGTGAGTTGAATGCTGTAGTTTTGGCCATGACTTGGCACACAGTAAATGCACAGGGCGTTTTTGTGGCTGTTGAAATAAGGCTGAAAGAGGTGCAGTAATTTGCCTGAAGCGGCAGTTATAATATGTCATTCTAACATACTGCTACTCCTTGTTTCTTTAAAAATAGGTATCTGTGTTTAATGTGTAGACAAATTTATTTCCTTTGCAATCAATGAAGGGACAGATTCCTTCAAGTACAGAAGATATGTGAAGTGGGGACTTTTGAAGTTTATTTATTTATTTTGAAAGAGTGCACGCAAGTGGGGGAGGGGCAGAGAGTGAGAATCCCAAGCAGGTTCTGAACGGTCAGCACAGAGCCCAGTGCAGGGCTCGAACTCAGGAACTGCGAGATCATGACCTGAGCTGAAGTCGGACACTTAACTGACTGAGCCACCCAGGTGCCCAAGTTTGGGGCATTCTTAAACATTTACACATTTTGTCATCAAACTGAATCAATGAAAATAAGACATGCTGAAATTAAGCACTTACTATGTCCCAGGATCTCGGATACCAGAGATAACAGATAAATAAGACATAGCCCTTGTTCTTAAGACTTAGAATTAAAAAAATTAAATTTGTACGGTTTGGGGAGTTATATTTTGTGGAGCATTACAGAGGCAACATCTATTCTGTAAGTAGTCTCAACACGTATTTACCTCAGCAGAGTTTTGCTTGGTGCCGTGTTCTTACTCCACCGGATGTTAAGAACAACTATGTTTCTCCTTTATGAGGGACAAGTGACAGGTTACATT
Source organism: Panthera uncia (assembly GCF_023721935.1). Taxonomy (NCBI): domain Eukaryota; kingdom Metazoa; phylum Chordata; class Mammalia; order Carnivora; family Felidae; genus Panthera; species Panthera uncia. The sequence continues at coordinate 76,421,822 of NC_064816.1, forward strand.
TTCACTGTGTTCTTTGACCTTACAATGGCATCACTGAACATGTAGCAAGAATATAAATGTCCACTCTGCTAAAAAATTGTTATGTACCTTAAAAAACAAATCTGAGTAGGGAGGCTGAGGCCCAAGGAAATTAAACTAGAATTATGTCAAGATCACTAACATTTCACTTGGTACCTGTTCTTCTCCGGTAGGGCATATGGAAAAGAACCAGATGCTTCAGGATGGATAGGAATAGAGGGGTTCAAGGTTGGGAAACTATAAAAACAAGAAGAAGATAAACTACTTTTGGTATATTTATGCTGGAGAAAAAATTTTCAGAAGTATATTTGTGGTTTACAAGTATAGATCAATGGATTCTAAACAACAGATTTGCGGGGAGCCTGGATGGCTCAGTTCAGTGAGCAACTCTTGATTTCCGCTCAGTTCATGATTTCACAGTTTGTGAGTTCCAGCCTCACATTGGGCTGATGTGATTGCACTCACTGATGGTGCAGAGCCTGCTTGGGATTCTCTCCCTCTTCTCCCCTCCCCTGGTTCATGCTCTCACTCACTCACTATCAAAATAAATACTCAAAAAAAAAAAAAAAACCCACAACAGATTTGCCCTGAAATAAAACCAGTTTACTTTATTTTTTATTTTTTTCAACGTTTATTTATTTTTGAGACAGAGAGAGACAGAGCATGAACAGGGGAGGGTCAGAGAGAGAGGGAGACACAGAATCTGAAACAGGCTCCAGGCTCTGAGCTGTCAGCACAGAGCCCGACACGGGGCTCGAACTCACGGACTGTGAGATCATGACCTGAGCCGAAGTTGGACGCTCAACCGAACCAAGCCACCCAGGCTCCCCAAAACCAGTTTACTTTAAAAAGTCTGTATTACATGTTAAAATAAAAACAGATTTAGATAGAGATAATTGATCACTAATTAACTTCAAATGCTGAGGTGCCTATTGAACCTATCCAGAGTATATAGATCTGAAATTAGACCCAGTCCTATAGAAGAAAAAGAAATTTGCCACAGATCTGTAATTTAGAAAAAAAAATACAATCCTTAAACCTGGGCTATGTCTCTGAAGGTCACGATTCTCTGTGTTTTCAACTCTCATGTTACTGTTAAAAGGGAGGAGGCAAGGGGTGGGAGGGTGAAGCTGATAAGTTTTGACTTAATTATAAGACTTCATTTAAAGTTATGCCAGAACATTGAAAATTTATCGGGAAGGTTAAATCTTGGACATCATGGCTCTGTTATATAACAGAGTCATTTTCTATTGTATATTTTTTCTATCCCTCCCCCTACCACCTTTCTTCTAATATTTACCCAGAGATCCTTTCTCGGGGACTCAAAAGATCATTATAACATTACAATTATTTTGGCTATTCGAGTATAGTGCATAATAATGGAGCATGTGACCGCCATTCAAAGTCAGCATTACCTGTGGGCCTCCAATTCATAAGCTAATTCTGCTTACAAGTCCACTAATTGGGGAAGGCTGGGAGGAAGATGCTGATTTTGAGGGTATCATCTGAGGTTAGGTGCTGATCAAAGAGAGAGCTCCCTCTTCGAGCACACCATGGTACATTTATGACCTCAGTGTGTACTTGTTGAATGGATTAGAGTCAATCTCATAAGCTCAGATGTTCTCCAAGTTACCACCAGGCATGGAGGGTAAACCGAAGGAGACAATCTCCAGCAACATATCCATGAGTGACTCCTGTAGAAGTCTCTTCCTTCCACCACACTTCCGGATGTCTTCTCTCTCTTCTTCCCACCGGGGGTGGCCCTCAGCCCTGGGTGGGTAGTGGACAGCAGTGACAACACAGGCATCTCCAGATGCCCAACAAGACATGGGGAACTATGCCCTTTGACAAATGTGTAACTTTAGCCATTACAAACATGTTAACTCTAAAGAAGTCAGTAGCTTAAAGTATAAGAGGGAATACCAATGGGTAGACATTACAAGGGGGTGTATTTCAACCTAACGAAAACCAAAACTCTCTGAGGTTAAGATCTGTGCAACAATGGAATGACCTTCTCATGAAAGAGAAAGATCAGAACAGACTCATTCTTTCATTCAATCATTTACTCATGCAATGCATAATTATTGAGGGCCCACATATGCCAGGCATTATTCTAGGTACCAGGGTTACAGCTGTGAACGAAAGAGACAAAAAGCTCTGGTGGAGCTTTTCTGGAGGAGGACGATTAACAACAACAAAAAAAAGAGGTAAACTACTTAGCGGGTTAGCTGAAGTACACGGGTATGTGAAACTCTAGAGAGGTTGGCCAGGGAGAAGGTGATATTTGGGTAAAACCTGAAGGAGATGAGGAAGCAAACTGTATGGTTTGGAGGAAGAACATCTCAAGCAGACAGGACACCAAACACAAGAGACCCTGAGATGGGACTGCCCCTGGTGTGTTTGAGAAATAGTAAGGAAGCCAGTGTGTCCAGAGCACAGGAAATGAGGGAAAAAAACAGGGAGGAGGTCAGAGCGCAAAGATGGAGGCAGCTGTGCATGGTCTTGTAGACGGTACTCAAGAACTCTGGCTTTCACTCTGAGTCAGGTCATGTAGTCACTGGAGGGTGTGCAGCTGAGGAATGGAATGGTCGGACTTACCCTTTAACAGGATCACATGGGTGCTCTGCTGAGATCAGACCGAAAGGGGGCACAGCTGGAATCAGTGAAACCATGTAGGGGTGTCTTGCAATGATGGTCTGAACCTGGATGGCAGCCACGAGGAGGCTGAGAAGTTGGTGGACTCTGGCTATATTTTGCAGGTAAAGCAGACATGGGTTTTGGATGGGCTAAACGGCAGTTGTGAGAGAAAGAAAGGGGTCCAGAATGATCGAAGTTTTGGCCTGAGCAGATGGAAGGATAAAGGTGCCATTAACTGAGATGAGGAGGACTGTGCGAGGTGGCAGCTTTGTGGGAAAGAAACGTCAGGAGCTCAGCAGGCCCCACGCTGTCAGCGCAGAGCCCAATGTGGGGCTCAATCCCACAACCCTGGGGTCATGACCTGAGCTGAAATCAAAAGTCGGACACTCAACCTACTGAGCCACCCAGGCACCCCACGAGGATCAGTTTCAAACTTTGTGGTGCTAATTAGATATTGAGAAAGGGTATCAAGTAGGCAACAGGGCATAGGAGACCAGACTTCATTGGAGAGGTGGAGGTATTTAAACTTGGGGTGTCATTAGTGTGAAGAGGTTTCTGAAAGCCATGGTGCCCAAGGAGATAATCTACAAAACAAGTGCAGGTGGAAAGAAGGCAGAGATAGGGAGGAGGCAGCATAGGAGGCTCCACAGAAAGAGCCCAGAGAGGGAGAACGGAATCTGGGCAAGGGCAGCTCCTGGGAGCCAATGAAGGAGTTCCAGGATGGCTCACTGCAGTCAACTGTGAAAAGGCAATGTAAGAATTGAAAACGGACTGTGAAATTTAGCACCTGGGAGTGACCTTCATAAGACAGTGGCAGGAAAATGCTGGGGGTGAAAACCTGAATGGAGTGAGTTTATGAGAGAGTGGGAGGAAACAGGAGCAGCAAGGACTTAGAACAACTCTGGGAGGGCCTCCGAGGTCTGCACCAACTGTCAGATTAACGAGCCCCTCTGCAAAAGTGCCAGCATACAGGCAGTTTTAGAGACATATTCTGAAATGCTTTAATGACTGTGTTTGTTCAACACTAACCCCACTGGGAAAGAGATCGTTCACTGTGACCTTATTAAAGATTTAATTCAAAGCACTCGGTGCTTTTTGCCACGGCTTCCTGATCTTCCTCTCTGGGTTTTCATAAAGTTACACAATCAAGTAAGAGGATCAGTTTTAGAGATATGTACTTTTTTTTTTTTTTTTTTTTTTTTTTTGAGAAAGAGAGCACACACAACCTGAGCGATAAACAGGCACAGAGAGGGAGAATCCCAAGCAGGCCTCACGCTGTCAGCACAGAACCTGATGTGGGGCTTGATCCCACAACCTCGGGGTCATGACCTGAGCTGAAATCAAAAGTCGGACACTCAACCGGCTGAGCCACCCAGGTGCCCCAAGAGGATCAGTTTCAAAGACTACTTCTCATGTTTGCAACTAAACAACAGGCTACCCAACAATCAGTGGGTCAAAGAAGAAATCAAAAGAGGAATGAAAAAAATACCTTACAACAATGAAAATGGGAATACAGGAATAGTCTATTCTCAAGTATATTAGATTCTTGATTAAGTGACATCATCTAAAAGCTACCAAGTGAAAATAAGACTAAACTCTTTAGTTGTACAGGGCTCATTGGTCAAGTTGAAAGCAACAGAATCGGCATATTTTAAGAAATTATCCCAACATCTTGTATGGTAGAAAAAACTTGAAAGTTTGAGTAAAACGACTGTGTTTGAGCCCTGGATTCATTCCTTCACAGCCATGAAAATTTAGACAAAATGTTTAACTTTTCTGAGCCGCAGTGTCTGATGTGTCGAAGTAGAATGATGATAGGTTTCTCACAGCATTACTGCAAAGATCAAATATCATATGGGAAAAATGATTAGTAACTAGTAAAGCTTATCTAGATATTGATTATAAACTGCTTTCATACACATGCTTTCATTGGACTCTCTCAACCCTATGCAGGAGGCAGACCTGGGTAGTATCCTTCTCATTTTAGAAAAGGGGAAACTGAGGCTCTGGGATGTTAGGGACTTCCTTAAAGCCATAATGACTCTTGTGTGCTGGAGTTGAGACCAGAAACAAAGTTTTCCTCTCTGATCTGGGGCTCTGTCCACTGTTGAGGTGTCCACATGGACGCCACATAACATGGTAATTAGTGAGGCCAGCAGACTCCTGTGCCCCGGACCAGAATTTCTAAACCTGACTCCTTCCACTTGGTAGTGTGAATGATGGGGCCATGACAGTGCTGTTCAGGGCAGCCTAGAGCTTCTTCCTGTTGACCTCATCTTTCCCTTCTCTTACTCTTCTGTTGCTAACAAGTTCCTAAGAGCCGTTAGTGTATTCACTGCTCTGAGGGCACGAGCTCTTACTGCCCTTAGAGCAACTTCAAGGAACATTTCTGAAAGTGTCTCCAGAATTCGAGCTGGAAGAAACCTCCGGTGCCATTTAGACAAGCCCTCACTGCATAGATGAGAAAGTTTAATTCTGCAACTATCAAGATCTGGGGGCAGGGCGCTCAGGTAATGGGAGAGCCCACACTGGCTCCAGGCAGTGCATGCTCTCCTCACTCCCCCACGCTGCCACTCACAGTGGGGCTGTGGCATGGCATGCCATGGCACCTTAAATCAAAATACCGAAGGGCTTCTCATTAGTTACTTGAGTAAAATGAATTTAACTCCACCTATTATAGCATTAAAAAGAGCTTAAGCCACTTAATAAATGGTAGCTAGAGTCACCTCTTAATGGATAATCATATTTTCTCATTTGCAGTGTAAGTGCTAGAAGACAGAATGACTTTAAAACTGTTCATGAGAGGACTCAATTATCTGATAAGCAATTCCAAAGACCATACACACAAACTCCGAAACACGGCTCTTTATGAACGGCATCTCACAAGGAACGAGCTATTTGTGGCACGGGAGTTCTGGAAAATGTAATTATTTATCCTTTCACAATTAATGAAAGAAATTGGAAATGAAGCTTTCATTTCAAATCCTTTTTATCTGGATGAAACTTTAATTTTACATAATTAAATTGACTTCACAGTTCAGTGTGTTAAAATACGCAATTAGGCGGCATATCAAGGTGAAATGCCTCCTGTTGTTGGCTCATTTAGAAATCATGCTGTCGAGCTCCCAAACAACAATGAACACCTGCCCACCTGCTCTTATCCCCAGAGCCGGGGATGGCATACAGCCTGCGGGGCTGGCTTCTCAAATTCACAGTCGAATTTTCTTGTAAGTGCTAACTCCTGCAGAAGTTAGTTACGTATTTAAAATAGTTTTTGCTTCTGTTTTTCAGTGGAGTTTTTTGTTTTTTTTGATTTTTTTTCCATGAGAAAATATTGTGGGACTTTGATGATGCAACATAGATGATTCACTTTCTCTCTCAGAGAAGCTCCTGCTGAGGTAACCCTTGGATTCTTCAAAGTTGCTGGTTGAAATTCTGTGGAAACTCCCTTATTCCAATCTTGCCATTTTACAATTTGTGGCAAACTTCAGATGAGACCACTTTCAAATTATTGTTGTATTCCTGGAAAAGGCTTAAGAAATATTTGTAGGTGGTACTGAAGGGTGACATACACTCTAATGGGATTGGGGTGAGTTCCCTGGAAAGTTAATTAATTAGAGAGAGAGCAAGCAGGAGCAGGGGAGAGGAGAAGAGGAGAGAGAATCTTAAGCAGGTTCCACACTTAGTGCAGAGCCTGATGCGGGGCTCAATCCCATGACCCTGGGATCAGGACCTGAGGTGAAATCAAGAGTAGGACACTCAACTGCCTGAGCCACCCAGGCACTCCTGGACATTTATTTTAGGAGGCGGTGGTTTATCGAGGTAGAAAGCTCACCTATGTACCTTCCCCTTGTTTTTCCTTTGAACAGTACTTTGTGATGGTTAATTTATGGCTCAGTAGTGTCCTATATTCCCTTAAGTAATCTGTGAATGGAACACAGTTCAACAATTAGAATGGAGTTCTCTTCCCTTTTTTGATATAGTCTACAATTTACATAACAGTGATTCTTGTTTTATCCATTGGGGAGGTGGTTAGGAAGGATTCATGGATTGAAGCAATATCCTTACTGTAGCAATACATGGAAAACCTGGACCCATTTTGTGGCTTTTCCAGATAAACACAGAAGCGTGTTGCTACATTCATTATAAAAGCCACAAAAAGAAGATGATCCTATCATGAGACTGCTCAGGACAAACTTGTTTAAAATGGGGGCATATGCTCCTCTTGTAGGTTTATCCTCTGTATAGTACTCTTGCTACTTATTATAGGATGTAGGTTGTTAGGATGATCAGCAGACCATGAAACTGGAAGAAGACTGTAAAATGTATCAGTGTGTAGAGTAATATAATGTATATCAGAACATATGAATGCTTTATTCTTTTGAGCCAAGACTTGAGATATGGTATTGTCTGCTTTTAGGATACCACAAGCCTTTCGGGAATTAGTAAATTCTTCTAAAATTTCGTGAGCTCGACTGGCCTCTGTCTCTTTGCATTGCCCTGGAATCCAAAGGAGGACTCAACTACCAAAGGACAGAGGAAGAATAGTGAAAACATGGTTTTAGTAAGTGAAAAGGTATATTAATGTAGCCATGCAAATTGTAAAAGCACTTATTCAAATATAATTTCATATTTACAAATTATTCTCATCAGATCTCTCCTCCATTAAGATTTATAGAAAGTAACACTGATGGTATTTAGTTTTGCTTATTGCATACACTAGAAAGCAAGTAAACTACTGTTTAGTGAAATTGTTTATATGCACACATACACAATCATTGACTGGTCTCCCCAAGTCTGCAAGTTTCAACACTGAATACGTGTTTAAATAATACCAAACAATAAAAGCTATTTTGCACAGCAACCATAAATCTTTTACCATTTCTAAGAAACATGCAGGTCTGATTACATTTTCTGTAATCTGAGTTTGATTTTATACAGATCCTATCGTATGAGAATCTGAAATGTCTACACAGTAGAGCTGTTGATACATTCTCAGGATTCAGATAAAAGAATTCTGATTGTGTGTAAGAATGTCGTACAACTGACACGTTCCTCAGTATGGCCTGATGCTCTCGGCTACTTTACTGGGTTGGATTTGATGCAGAGGAACTGCTACTGATCTGGGTCCTTCAGAACCAGATGGAAGGAACTATGGACACAGGTAAATGTGATACAAGCAAATGAAGATAATGCACACAGAACAATCATGCACAGAGACTCACTAAACCTTATACTGGCCTCTTTTGACTTCCTTCTCCATCAACACTTACCAAGGCGTTGGAGTGGAAAAGATGCCTTTTAAAAATGAAAACCTAGACAGAAGGGATGGGATATCAACATGGAACCAATTCCAGTGAAAGAAAAGACCCACTTTGAAAACTGTTGAGAGTTACCCTCTAATCCTAGCTGTTACCCTCCGAAGCATGAATTCAGAATTGTCACTCATTTGTGTGGATAGAACTGACAGTTCTCCATTGCCAAGTGAAAAATCTTCCTGATTATTTTATTTTTTAAATTTTTCTTCATTTCCTTATTTGGGGTCAACAGATGTCTGAAAAGTTTAAAGGTTCTTGGTATAACTTTAAATATTTATTTTTTTTGAGAGAACACTAGCATGGGATGGGCAGAGAGAGAAGGAGACAGAGAATCGGAAATGGGCTGTGTTGATGGTAGTGAGCCTGATACGGGGCTCCAACTCACAAACCGTGAAATCATGGCCTGAGCCCAAGTCAGATGCTCAACCGACTGAGTCACCCAGGCGCCCCTCAGTATAACTTTAAATTGTACAGTGAATAAATAGCACTCAGTCCATTATTACGTGGTGGTAGAAATCAAGCATTTGCAGAACAAAATGATGTTTTCTTTAAGTCAACCCTTTAGGGAAAGGCAACTTATTCTGACATTGAGCTATCCTTATTATTCGCTTTGAGGTGAAGCTAACTGGACAGAGACCTGTATACATGCACCAAATCACAAAGACAACAACGGACAAGGACTCCAAATCAATAAGCACATGTGAAAGCACTTTAAATCTGTAACATGCGTTATGAGGTACATCATCCTTTAAATCTAGAAAGGACAACCGTGAGAGGGAATAATTGTGTTTTTAGAAAGCACTGCTCCCTTGTGCAAGATTTTTGTGTTTAGAACATTTTTGCTAACACCAAATAAACTAGTGCGTGTTCTGCCCATAAATCAGGGAGATAAAGAACTCAAGGATGACTGCTTCCCGAGACCGCTTGATTTTCTTTCTGTATAGTTCATAGTTTACAAGCATCACCAGTGATGGTCTAAATATAAAGCTTGCTACACTGTCATTACCTCCTGTAGTATCCTGTAGATACGAATCTATACCTCGATTTGAGGCCCGCTGAAGCACTCAAGAGCCACTACCTGAAACAGTAAGCTACATTTCCTAATTCAAGGATGGATTTAGTTTCCAATCAGAAATGGGAACTACAAACAGCAGCCACCCAACTGAAGGTGCCAATGTAAGTCCAAAGTCTTAAAATTAAAAGTTACCTAAAGATAAAACAGCAAAATAAATCTAAGTCTGCAATGAACAGAGGTAGTAAAATTCTATGCCCCAACAACTGGTTTAAAAATCTGGAAGGAAAATTAATATTCCTCTTGAATAATGACTTGCTACTTTTTATTGGCACTCTATCATTTGAACATTTATGTATCATTCACCAGCCAGTGCTCTATTTTTTTTATTCTAGTCTCTTTGTGTTTCAGAAGACATTTTCTTTTTGAAAAGAAATAGAAGAGCTTTTTCACTACCCAGATAACACATTTCAAATTCAGTTAATTAGGTAACTGTTGAAATCCCTAACTGCAACTGGTTAGGGCCAGTATCATGCCTTCTCTCTGAGAGGAGGAGTCTGAATTCAAATACAATGATTGTGAACAGTTCAATAAAGACCTTTGTAGATGATTTTAGGAGATTCTCCAGACATTTATTTCAGCCTGGAAAATAGCTGAATACATGGAAAGGATGTACTCTCCATTTAACCAAGTAGACAAAAAAAAATTACCTTAGCCATGAACTTTCAGAGAGAGGGAAAAAGAAACTGAAAAAATGAATTTAAATAATAATGGACTCAGAGTCTTAGAAAGGTAAGTATGAAAATCCTGTATTTCAATTGCATAAACTTCTGGAGTTGAGTCTAGGGGAAAGTCTATGAACTAGACAGCATTAAAAGATGCATGAAATTAGACCCACATGGGAAGCACTGGTATTTGATGTGCTTGAAGTGTCCCAATAAGAGTTCCCGAAAGCAATCTTACCTTTATTTTCTGCCTTCAGTTCCTCTGCCATCAAGCTGTCTTGTCGGTTACCAAGCACAAATGCCAGAAACGAGAGGATCAGGGCATCCAAAATCCCAATAATGGCCAGGATGTACGCCCAGCGGACTGAACACGCCCCAAGAGTGTACTTGTCTGTCTTTTCTCCACACATCCGTTTGACTTCATCTGAATCCCAGCCATCAGGGAAAATCATACAGCCAAGCACAAGGCAGGCAGCTTGATGAAGAGAGAAAAAGAGAGGAAAAAAAAGTAGTTAACATAGATGTTATTTTAGCAAATATTGCTACTGGGTGTCAAAACATTGCTTTAAATTCTTGATTTAAAAACTAGCAAATCTTACCACTGTCCTACCCTGAATGGTTTTGTGTGTGTGTGTGTGTGTGTTTTTTTTCCTGGTTTACTTAAAAACAGCCTAGTATTGCAGTGAAAGGTCTGGGAACACTATTTACAGCAAGCCTGAGCATTCTGAGAGAGGTCGAGGTTTGTTGATCTATAAGAAAATACTAAAAAACTTGAATTTTGGTTGCATCTGTGGGAAGGCTTCCATTGCAAATAAGCCATAAGGAATCAGAACACAGCAGAATGACAATTCAACACTGGCTTTGAAGAGCTAGGACAGCAGCCAGATAAGGGATTAGGATAACATGGAAAATACCAGAGTGTATAATGACTGAGTCACAGTAAAAAAATAATTTTCTATTGCATCCTCCTACACACCCACATGTGCGTGTGCGTGCACACACACACACACATACACGCACACTCTGAAGTTTCTTGAAACTATGCCTAGTAGATTCAGCACACCATGGTATTTTCTAGCTTCTGTTCTATTTCATTTTTTAAAAGGCTGAAAAATGTTGCAGCATGGTGTGGTACCAGAGATTTTATGGAAATTCAGGAACTTAAGGAGAATACTTATATTCTGTTTTCCAAATATCACTGTGGGAATCATATGAATGCTTTTTATAGAGTATGTTACTTTGCATATTAAAGAAGATTAGTAGTTATTTGTTGCCATTCTTTATATTTAATTGGATTATTTAGGGGTAAGTGAGGATAGTTTTAGATTATACAAAGCTTTCTTAAAAAATTTTTTTAATGTTTATTCATTTTTGAGAGGGAACAAGCAGGGAGGTACAGAGAGAGAGGGAGACACAGAATCTGAAACAGGCTCCAGGCTCTGAGCTGTTGGCACAGAGCCCGATACAGGGCTCGAACCCACAAGCTGTGAGATCATGACCTGAGCTGAAGTCGGATACTTAACAGACTGAGATACCCAGGCGCCCCTAGCTTTCCTTTAAAATATATTTTTTTTAATGTTTATTTTTGAGAGGGAGACAGACCACAAGCAGGGGAATGGCGGAGAGAGAGGGAACCACAGAATCCAAAGCAGGCTCCACACTCTGAGTTGTCAGCACAGCCCCCAATGTGGGGCTCAAACTCAAGAACTGTGAGATCACAACCTGAGCTGAAGTCAGATGTTTAACCGACTGAGCCACCAGGCCCCCCTATACAGAGCTTTCTCAACAGGTGTATTCATTCATTACTTCACGAATGTATTCGTTCACTCATTAATTCAAAAAGTACTTATTGACTTTTTATGATGGAGTGCCAGACACAGTTCTTGGTGCTTAGAGATATAGCAATTAGGAAAAGATACATGGCTTATGTTTTATCAGGGAAAGAAGCAAAAAAAAAAAAAAAAAAAAAAAAAAAGAGTAACATGCAAATAAAGTAGTCGGAAATTGTAGTACTAAGTACATAGTCCTAAGTACTGGGTAGGAAAGAAACAAAGGACTCAGATAAAGAATAATGGTACACCTCTTGGAGAAGTGGGGATATTTAAGCTGAGACCAAAAACAGACAAGGCACTAGACCTATGCAATTGATGGGAATAATGTTCCAGGCAACAGCATGTGCAAAGGCCTCAGGGTTGGAAAGAGGCCTGGGGTATTTGAGGAGCAAACAGGAGATCAGCCACTGGGATGGAGAACGAGATCATGTTGAGGCTGCAAGGGAGGCAGGACTATGTATCCAGAAAGGTTACTGTTTCTAGGGCATGTCACTTAAAAAGACTGATGGCATTACCAACTTAGAGTTGTGTGATGGTCAAGGCCAAACACTTCGTGCAACTGTCAAAGCTGCTACTTCTTGAACAAACCAGCAGTGGACACCTAATTTCCTATGTTTTTCATAGGAGCATGACTCTACAAGGCAGGTGTGGAGGACACAGAAGCCAAAAGGGGTGACACACAGGGAGACCACCTGGGAGAACTTTGATTTAGGGTTCCTTGTTCTTTTACAGAACAAGATTTCAAAGCTTTGGGTTACACTTGATTCCTCTTTTCTTTGCCCCCCATCCCAAATGTTGCCATGCTTCTCTCATCCACGTAGGCACTATCTCTGCATAGGTGTTATCAACTTTTTTTTTTTTTTTTTTTTTTTTTTGGGACAGAGAGAGACAGAGCATGAACGGGGGAGGGGCAGAGAGAGAGGGCGACACAGAATCGGAAACAGGCTCCAGGCTCCGAGCCATCAGCCCAGAGCCTGACACGGGGCTCGAACTCACGGACCGCGAGATCGTGACCCGGCTGAAGTCGGACGCTTAACCGACTGCGCCACCCAGGCGCCCCTGCATAGGTGTTATCAACACTTCCATACTTTAAGCCTCATATGTCACAGAAGGAAACTAACTTCCTTCTGCTTTCGGTTCACCCTCACTCCAATCCAGATCACATGAGACCGCTGAGCCCATCATGCTCAAAACCTATGGTGGCTCCCCACTGGTACTGAAGAACACTCAGACATCTCAGGTACCCAAAGGCTCCATGATCCAGCCCCCACTTACTTTCCCAGCCCCTTTTCCCTTCATAATCTCCATTTCACTTGGGTTGAATGACAGCCGACTTCCTGTTCATGCACCAAGTTTTTGGACCCTTCTCTTTCTTCTTCTGCATGGAGTATTTGCTACCACTGTCTTAAATGTTCCACTCTTCAGTATCTTTCATCGGTCAAGTCAAATGCAATACCTTCCACAAAGCAAGCCATCTCAAATTCTTCTTGACCTACGGTACTGCCCTTCTTGGAACGCCCGAAGCTGTTGACTGTACCTATCAGAGTCCTTGTAGCTTTTTACATTTGTTACTTATTTACAAGTATTATTTCGATTAACAGAGTGTAAGCTTTCTGAGGAAGGAATCTTTGGTTAAGTCACCATATTCATAGCACCTAAAACAGTGCCTTGTAGACCTCTAGCACTAAAATATTTTTGAATGGGAAAGTAAAACGAATAAGTCAATTATCACACCTAGACAGTATACTCTAAAATACAGTTTATAGGGGCGCCTGGGTGGCTTAGTCGGTTAAGTGTCTGACTTCGGCTCAGGTCATGATTTCATGGTTAGTGGGTTCGAGCCCTGCATAAGACTCTCTGCTATCAGCACAGAGCCTGCTTTGGATCCTCTGTCCCCCTCTCTGCCCCTCCTCCACTTGTGTGCTCTCTCTCAAAAATAAATACACATTAGAAAACAGAAAGGTTTAAAAAATATATAGTTTATAGAATTCAACATCATTACCACCCAATGTCACAAATCTAGTTTAAGACTCATCTTTAAAAGGTGACATTCAACAGAGACACTTTTGTTATGATTAGACAACAGATTCCAAGTACTCAGGAGAACAATTTGAAAAAAGTTGACTATTTCAAAATTCAAATTCCCACTTCTTCTGGAACTCCTAGCATTCCATTCCAACATGCTCTTCGAGGTATTTCTAACAATAATGATCTGTGTATTTTTTAAAAAGATGTGGTTTCCATTAGCAAAAATTAACTTTACTTGGGAAGACACACAGTGGTTTGAATCCAAACCACAGTTGAGAAAAATCTCTAAAAATGCTATGTTACATGGAAGATTTTAAAGATATTCTCAATTTTTTTCTTACACATTAAATAATGTTTATGTAGGTGTAAATTACTTTCTTATACAGAAAAAATGAAAACCAAGTATTTTTCCTTTATGAATGGCAATCACTAAGAGAAGGACACTATATTATACTACTTAAAGCTCTAGCAAAACTTAATAGAAATCACCAAGTGACACAAATTTGGGAAGGTTATTAGATATTATAGGACAAGTTCTCCGCAACGGGGTATTTGTGGAATAGTGACATCAACAAAGACATCTTTTCTCAAAGTCTTTCTACACTTAAAAGTTTCCATATCTGGAAACTGAGTTACAAATGAGGATAAAAACAATAGAGGCAGAATTAACCGGAAACTAAAACCACATGAGAGTATGAGTGGCAATACATCGCTCCCAATCTTCAAAGCATAGGATTTCCTTAACCCAATGTTGAGAGAAATCTGAGGAGAGGATACGCAATTGTGTTTCATCTTATGCAATGGCTATTTTGCTCCAAGTTACAAAAATAGAATTTTTGAAATACAATTCTTATTTTCGATAGTCTAAGGGAGTGACTGTTCAGAGAAATCTTAAGATAAAACCAGGCTAACAGGGCTGGGCTCTGGCCTCCTACGGAAAATGTTTAGGTCCCCCCCAGCAAGGGTACTCCAGGTATCCTGCAGGCCACAAGGCATTGGGAGACGTACTAGTTGCCTCAACCACTTCTCACTGGACTTAAACATTTGATCTTTTTCTAATTGATGTGTTTTTAAAAATCTGAATGGCTGTATAATAGTAAAAATGAGATCAACTGCATTTAAAAGTTTTTAAATCTTTGTAAGTGAAACTTGAGATAAAAAATAAGTAAAATTTGGATTTTAAAGTTTGAGAGAAAGGGAGAGAGAGAGAGAGAGAGAGAGTGCGCACACGCATGCACATGGCAGGGGCAAAGAGAGAAGGAGACAGAGAGAATCCCAAGCAGGCTCCATGCTGTCAGTGTGGAGCCCAATGCGGGGCTCAATCTCATGAACTGTGAGATCATGACCTGAGCCAAAAATCAAGAGTCAGATGCTCAATCGACTGAGCCACCCCAGGTGCCCCTAAAATCCAATTAAAAAAATTTTTTTAATGCTTATTTTTGAGAGAGAGAGACAGAGCATGAGCAGGGGAAGGGAAGAGAGAGAGACACACACAGAATCCATAGCAGGCTCCAGGCTCTGAGCTGTCAGGACAGAGCCCGATGCAGGGCTCAAACCCATGGACCGTGAGATCATGACCCGAGCCGAAGTCAGACACTCAACGAACTGAGCCACCCAGGTGCCCCAAATCCAATTTTTAAATAAAGAAATCCTATCCCTCTGAAAGCTGTGCTTCTAGATGGTCATTACACGATAAAAATTGTACTTTCTGACAATGTATTATCAAAATATACATTTTCTTCTGCCCCTATCCAAATTTCCCCTATTTGGCTATTTTTGAAACGTGAAGTCTCCCCAAAGTTATAGTGTGTTTAGGATTAAATGGAGCCATTAAAATAGTTTAGGCTCTGTTAGTTTCTTTGGAAAGGCATTACTGTGTTTTGCATTAATGAGTGTGTGCTATAATAAATTCTGTTTCCTGGCATCCTATTAATCAGAACCCTATTCACCTGCATGATGTGGATAGCCAGCAGAAACCAACAGCTGTTCCTAATCCAAACTAAGCAGTACCCGTAAGAGCCTAGGCTAATGTCTCAGTCAACGAACGATTAAACACTATTCCTCTTGGTTTTGTAATTATTTCTAATTCTTTGCAAATTGATCATCCTATAAGATGCAGCAGCATCACTATACTCAACAGTAGAGAACATAAATCACCAGAACATTTGATTAATTTGGACATGCTATTTCCTGACCACAAGGGATAGTGGAGAATTAGTTCCAATTGGGCTATTATCCCCAAAGGGGTTTCTTGGTAGAAAGTCACCTAGGAAATGCCTAGCTGACTCGCAGCTATCTCTTCCTTCACTTCAGCAGTGGGTTTTCTGGAAGACTATCAGGGAACATTTTTGAGTGTTAGAAATGAGAGCTCACAAGCTGGAGGTGAGCAGAGAAGGATGCTCTCTGCATGACACCTTCCAACTTACAACATATAATAAAGGCATCCTTATGAGGACAGGCCCGTTGATTTCCATTTTAAGCATGTTCCAAATGGTTAGGAAGCATTCACATTCTAAAAGGCCCCTCGGTCTAGAAGCTGATGCCCCACAGTGGGTTCCTCTGAAATAGTACACAAACAGCCAGTGGTTCCCTAGAGCCACTAATTGCTCTGGCAATTCTCTGGCCAAAGAGTTGAATGTAACCTCTGTGAAGGAAACGTCCTTAGAAAAATCTACCAATGTTTTTAATTGGGTCTTTCTCCAAAGGAAAACGAAGCAAGATGAAAAAAGCAACGGGGGGTGGGTGGGTAAGAGGGAGGTTGTCTATGATTTGGGTCATGTGTACAGGCTGATGCTGCTGGGCCAACTGTCCCGGTCAGGACACTGAATGCTGCGAACCTGAGAACGGCTATTTTTTTTTGGACAGTAAGAGGAAGACTAAATTCATTCTTTAAAAAGTCTATGCACTGTTGCACAAAAAGCATGATAAATTGCCTCATGTTGCTGAAGCACTCACGTGGAACGTGGTGAAAAACGAACCTGCATCCACTTAACTCTATCAATTATTCAGGCACGCAGTAAGGGAAGGGATTGACGCCAGAGAGCTGCCGCGCCGCGCTCTGCAAGGGGAGCGTTCACCTGTCACTCTAAACACCTGGTAAAGAAGAAGCACGCATCCCCAGCATCTTCATTAGCACACAGCCCGCAAACCGGAACTACCCTATTTACACATCTGGAAAAGCTGTGATGCCTACACCTCAGTCTACCTCTGGAAAACGGAGTTGCTAGGTAATCCGGGACATGAAATACTGCGGTTGAGAGTCTGGTGGAGAACAAATGATCTCCCGATAAATTCTGGTTCTAAATCCAGTATAATTTTATAAGCATTTCACTTGAGGTCATAGCACAAAAGGGGCAACATCCCTTAGAGAGCGGGTGGGGGGGGGGCGGAGAGCAGGTGTAAACAAACTCTGGGCTCTCAGAAGGGTCATGTGTGAGGATGATCAAAGATCCTGTGCTCTGCCTCGACGCTCAGCCCTAATTGCCTGAGTAAAGAGCCACACATCTCTCAGTACCTTGTGCTGAATCAGCTGTGAGCCCCGAGCGTAGCTGAAAGGGGATAATCAGGAGTCTGCCCACACCGGCTCTTAGGAGCAACACAGCAGAGAAACAGCTTTCATGGAATATGATACAAGAGGAAACACACTTAAATGGTACAACATCACTTGCTAATTTACCCAAATGTTGAGGCTTAATAACGAAGTATAATACAAATCAGAGTTTAGAACTTAAAAATACAATGCTGTTCTGATCTCTAGAATGTTTGCTAGGCAGTTTTCTTTTTTTACATTTATTTTTGAGAGACAGAGGGAGACAGAGCACGAGTGGGGGAGGGGCAGAGAAAGAGAAGGAGAAACAGAATCCGAAGCAGGCTCCAGGCTCCGAGCTGTCAGCACAGAGCCCGACGCAGGGCTTGAACTCACAAACAGTGAGATCATGACCTGAGCTGAAGTCGGACGCTTAACTGACTGAGCCACCCAGGTGTCCCTAGACAGCTTTTGATACAGATCTTGGATCCAATCAAATTTCTTAAACTCCTGATAGTGACACAGTTAATAATACTGCATCTCATAGCAATAGCTAATAATTGACACTCCCCTTGAGTGGGGTACACAGCACATCATTTCATCATTTCAATTCTCAAAGCCAAGAGAAACAGGAGAGCACATATTCCTGGCTTTTCCAGTTTCCACAAAGAGGGATTTTTCTCGAAAAGCCCTTGGGCACTTATCCCACTTCTCATTCCTCTCTACAGAGATGGAGGGATTTCCCCGAGGGAACCTGGGCATAGTGGCCCAGCCCCTTCCTGACCTTACCTTAGGAGCTGCTTGCCTACACGAGGCCTGTGTTCCACTCCTCTGTGCTGGCGATTTCACACAGGGCGGGCCTGATTCTCCACTGCTGTCTCGGAGTAGAAAGGTAAGAAGGCCTCATTTTGGGGGAGCAACTTAGAAAGTCCTTTTGGTTAAGACACCCAGAGCCATCTCTTCAACCCAATCTTTCTCATAATAAAGGAGATATTTTGCTTTCCTGCTGCCAATTCTCTCTCTCAGGGGGTTCAGAGCTTAGGAGGGCCTCCCAGTTCGGAGACTGGAAGCCTTGATTAGAGGACAAGCATGGCTGGGTTGTGGTGAGGACGCTCATGTCCTCACAGCGTGGAAAGAAACCTAGCCTGCTCTCTGCCCCTTCTTATACAGGCACTAATTATCCATGAGGGTTCCACGCTCATGACCTAATCACCTCCTTAAAGGCCCCACCTCTTAATACTATCACAGTAGGATTAGGTTTTCAGACTCTGAATCTTGGGGAAACATAAAAATCCAGTCCAGGGGCACCTGGGTGGTTCAGCTGGTTAAGCGGTGGACTCTTGATGGTGGCTCAGGTCATGATCTCATGGTTTGTGAAACTGAGCCCCATGTTGGGCTCTGTGGACAGCACAGAGCCTGCTTGGGATTCTCTCTCTCCCTCTCTCTGCCCCTCCCCCATGCATGCTCTCTCAAAATAAATAAATGTCAAAAAAAATCCAGTCCATTGCAGAGGGGGGGTCAGAGGGCTTTCATGCAATGCTTGTCTGTCAACCCCAACATTATTTGTTTATTTATTTTTTATATATGAGGAAGTGGAGGCACAGAAATTTCAAACAGCTTGCTGAAGTCATACAAAGCCCATGAGTGGGACAACCAGATTTGAATCAGACAGTCTAGCTTTGGAATTTATGCTTTTAATCCCAACTATACTATTACCTTTTACTTGTCAACAACAGTAATGCACATGAAATCACTTTAGAATATTGGTTTTGGTGCTAAGAATACTTAGAGAATCTTGGCAGTGCTTAACATGGTGTTTATAATTAGACATTTATTCTTTGAGGACAAGAGCCACTACCAAAAGGATGCTTAGAAACTGTGAACTTTTATATGTATAGATATTTCTGTTGTTTACACTACTTTTTCACCTAATCAGTACTTCATCTGCTATGTAGTGCCAAGATCATTAGGGTAATTATAAAATCTAAATGTGTGGAATGGGAATGAATGTGGTTTTACTGCACAAATACACATATATCTGGATTTATACACATTTCACAAGAAAATCTGCCCTTAGTTTTTGGCTTGATATTTTAAGTTGGCTATGTGTCAGCCAAACATTTTTATATGTTCTTTAAATGCTTATATTCCTTTTGAGATTATATATATATACATAAATACATATATGACTATGAATATATATGTACCTTTTTAATTTATACATGGTTACTTATATGTAAGATAATATCTGCTTTGAGAAAAAATAAAGGTATAATTCAATTAGGTTCTTTTTAAGTTTTTGTGTAGCTTCTTTGGATTTCAGTGGACACATTTTTTAAAAAAAGTTTACTTATTTATTTTGAGAGAGAAAGAGAGAACACAAGCGGGAAGGGGCAGAGAGAGAGAGAGAGAGAGAGAGGGAAAGAGAGAGAGAGAATCCCAGGCAGGCTCCACACTGAGCCAACACATGGCTCAATCCCATGACCTGAGCTGAAATCAAGAGTTGGACATTCATCTGACTGAGCCACCCAGGAGCCCCTCGATAGGGGCTGTTTTAAGGAACATTTCAATAAACAAAACTGATAGTGCTGGTAGGTCACAAACAGGTCTGAAATTGTTTTTGTTTCTTTGTTTGCAGGAGAGCCCTTGACTCAGGCAACATTTTCATGTGCTAAAATCTACACTGCATTTCAGACACAGGGTCTGAAGACAAGATTATCTTTCTCCATGGCCCTATGAACAGAGAGCCCTTTGTGGTACACCTATCACCAACCTCCCAACAAAATCCGCTTGAGCCAGGATAACACCCCAAACAAAGCAACACAGACTAGTAACTACCCAGCCAGCAGTTTTCCTTGTGGCTCGTTGTGCCATGGCTATTTTATCTATAAAACAAGGAGCCCAGTCTAGATCACCAAACGTTTCCTGCTACTTACCTTATATTATTCATATATAGGATTAAATTTGTACTCATTTGATGCTCCATACCTATATATATTATGGGAAATAATGGGCTTGTAGAAATGCTTTACCAACTGACCCAACGTTTTCCTACATAGCAGGTGGAAGGAAGGGGCACCGTAGCTCTCCACCCTGATTCATCACGGAGCTTACAGAAAGTCGCTGTTGGCTAGAATTGGACAAGGTCAGGTGTCTTATGCCAACTGGCTACTGGTATTTCATTTCTCAGTACAAGGGGTAACTTTAGAAGCAACTAAATTCCTTCTCAATGAGGATGAGCTCTCCTAACCCTGCTGGACCTCCTCAAAACCTCCCGGAGTGCCCGTTTCTACACACTTTCCTGTAGGAGAATTTGGCACCGGTCCAGCTTTATGGTGGAGAGCTTTTCTTCTACACAGCTTGCTCACTTTTTTATGTTTATGTTTTTTTCAATTTTAGTACAGTTGGCATATAATATTATATTAGTCTCAGGTGTACAACATAGCGATTTGACATTTATGTATATTATAAAATGCTCACCTTGATAAGTGTAATTACCATCTGTCACCATACACAGATATTCAGTATTACTGACTATATTTCCTATGCTGTACTTTATATTCCCATGACTCACTTATTTTATAACTGAAAGTTTGTATATCTTAGTCCCCTTTTCCCATTTCACCCATCCCCCTCACCCACCTCCACTCTGGCAACTGCCAGTTTGTTCTTTGTATTTATGAATTTGCTCACTTTTATTCTCCTGAAGTAACTTTAAAAACTTTTAAAAACTTCAAATGCTTTAAAAACTTCAAATGGCAAAAATTAATTGTTCAAAGGAAACGTGTGGAAGAACTAAATATTGCACACTAAAAATGTCAGAAGTAGAACCAAGCTCAAGAAAGATGAATGCTACTCCAACCATCCTTTGTATGGAAGGATCTTACTTCCAAGGGGCGGGGGGGCGGGGATAAGATGTACACATTTACACATGTCTAACAGGCTCCCAGCCTAAGCTTTTTCATAGTTTAGTTGATCAACTATCCTTTATCTATCTATCTATCTATCTATCTATCTAACATCTACCTACCTTTATCTCTATATATATCCCTCTGCACCAGTACTGGTCCTTACACAGTTAAAGAACAGGTGTATAAAGCTATAGAGTGCTGGGGCGCCTGGGTGGCTCAGTCGGTTAAGCGGCCGACTTCGGCTCAGGTCATGATCTCGCGGTCCATGAGTTCGAGCCCCGCGTCGGGCTCTGTGCTGACAGCTCAGAGCCTGGAGCCTGTTTCAGATTCTGTGTCTCCCTCTCTCTGACCCTCCCCCGTTCATGCTCTCTCTCTGTCTCAAAAATAAATAAACGTTAAAAAAAAATTTAAAGCTATAGAGTGCTGTCAATGTCTTTCCAGAAAAAGGACTCATAATATCATTCAGGACAGACATGATCTAGACTAGGAACTGAACTCAACATGTTGAATCAGAAAAATACACAGTCAAGAATTCTTTATCCAACAAGGCTGTCATTTAAAATAGAGGAGAGATAAAGAGTTTCCCAGACAACTAAAGGAGGTCGTGACCACTAAACCAGCCCTGCAAGAAATTTTAAGGGGGACCCTTTGAGTGGAGAAAAGACCAAACAAAACTAAAAAGACCAAAAGCAACAAAGACAAGAAAGGACAAGAAGAAAGCACCAGAAACAACAATTCTACAGGCAACACGATGGCACTAAGTTCATATCTTTCAGTACTCACTCTAAATGTCAATGGACTAGGGGCGCCTGGGTGGCTCGGTCGGTTAAGCGTCTGACTTCGGCTCAGGTCATGATCTCACGGTCCGTGAGTTCGAGCCCTGTGTCGGGCTCTGTGCTGACAGCTCAGAGCCTGGAGCCTGTTTCAGATTCTGTGTCTCCCTCTCTCTCTGCCCCTCCCCTGTTCATGCTCTGTCTCTCTCTGTCTCAAAAATAAATAAACGTTAAAAAAAAATTAAAAAAAAAAATAAATGTCAATGGACTAAACACGCCAATCCAAAGATATCAGAATGGATAAGAAAACAAGACCCATATATATATACTGCTAAATTTTAGACCTAAAGACACCTGCAGATTGAAAGTAAGGGGATAGAGAACCATCTATCATGCTAATGGTGGTCAAAAGAAAGCTGAAGTAGCCATACTTATATCAGACAAACTACATTTTAAAATAAAGACTATAACAACAGATGAGGGGCATTATATCATAATTAAGGGGTCTATCCACCAAGAAGAGCTAACAATTGTGAATATTTATGCCCCATATAACACCCAAATATATAAATCGGTAAATCACAAACATAAAGAAACTCATTGATAATAATACCATAATAGTAGGGCACTTCAACACCCCACTTACAGCAATGCACAGATCATCTAAGCAGAAAATCAACAAGGAAACAATGGCTTTGAATGATACACTGGACCGGATGGACTTCAACATATATATTCAGAACCTTTCATCCTAAAGTGGCAGAATACACCTTCTTGAGTGCACATAGAACATTCTCCAGAATAGATTGTATACTGGGTCACAAATCAGCCCTCAATAAATAGAAAAAGGTTGAGATGTACCTTGCATATTTTCAGACCACAATGCTATGAGACTCTAAATCAACCAAAAGAAAAAAATTTGGAAAGATCATGAATACTTGGGGATTAAAGAACATCCTACTAAAGAATCAATGGTTAACCAAGAAATTAAAGAGGAAATAAAAAGTACATGGAAGCCAACGAAAATAAAAACACGACAGCTGAAACACCTCTGGGATGCAGCAAAGATGGTCATAAGAGGGAAGTATATACCAATCCAGGTCTCCCTAAAGAAGGAAGAAAGTTCTCAAATACCCAACCTAACCTAACACCAAAACAGCTGGAAAAAGAACAGCAAATAAAGCCCAAAACCAGCAGAAGAAGGGAAATAGTAAAGATTATGCAGAAATCAATGATATCGGAAAAAAAAAAAACAGTAGAACTCATCAATGAAACCAGGAGCTGGTTCTTTGAAAGAATTAACAAAATTGATAAACCTCTAGCCAGATTAATCAAAAAGAAAAAGGAAAGGACCCAAATAAATAAAATCATGAATGAAAGAGATCACAACCAATAATACAACAGAAATAAAAACAATAATAAGAGAATATTATGAGCAATTATATGTCAATAAAATGGGCAATCTGGAAGAAATGGACAAATTCCTAGAAACGTATGAACTACCAAAACTGAAACAGGAAGAAATAGAAATTTTGAACAGACCCATAACCAGTAAAGAAATTGAATCAGTAATCAAAAATCTCCCAAGAAACAAGAATTCAGGGCCAGATGGCTTTCCAGGGGATTTCTACCAAACATTTAAAGAAGAATTAACACCTATTCTTTTGAAGCTGTTCCAAAAAATAGAGATGGAAGGAAAACTTCCAAACTCATTCTATGGGGTCAGCATTACCTTGAATCCAACACCAAAGACCCCACTAAAAAGAACTACAGACCAATTTTCCTGCTGAACACGGATGCAACATTTCTCAACAAGATACTAGCCAACCAGATCTAACAATACATTAAAAGAATTATTCACCATGATCAAGTGGGATTTATTCCTGGGATGCAGGGCTGGTTCAATATCTGCAAATCAATCAATGTGATACATCACATTAATAAAAGAGAAGATAAGAACCACATGATCCTCTCAATAGATGCTGAAAAAGTATTTGACAAAATGTAAAAAAAGACAAAATGCAAAAAAAAGAAGGATAGCATCCTTTCTTGAGAAAAACCCTTAAGAAAGTAGGGATAGAAGGATCATACCTGATGATCATAAAGGCCATATATGAAAGAGCCACCGCTAATATCATCCTCAATGGGGAAAAACTGAGAGCTTCCCCCTAAGGTTAGAAACATGACAGGGGTGTCTACTCTCACCACTGTGTTATTCAACATAGTGCTGAAAGTCCTAGCCTCAACAATCAGACAACACGAATCCAAAAAAAAAAAAAAAAAAAAAAAAAGCCTCCAAGGGGGAAGTCAAACTTTTGCTTTTTGCAGATGACATGATACTACATGAGGAAAACCCAAAAGACTCCACCACAAAACTTCTGGAACTGATCCATGAAGTCAGCAAAGTTGCAGGATATAAAATCAATGTACAGCAATCAGTTGCATTTCTATACACCAAAAGTGAAGCAGCAGAAAGAGAAATCAAGGAATCAATCCCATTTACAATTGCACCAAAACCCATAAAATACTTGGGAATAAACCTCACCAAAGAGATGAAAAATCTATACACTGAAAGCTATAGAAAGCTTATGAAAGAAATTGAAGAAGACACACAAAAAATGGAAAAACATTCCATGCTCATGGATTAGAAGAACAAATATTGTTGAAATGTTGATACTACTCAAAGTAATCTACATATTTAAAGCAATCCCTATCAAAATAACACTAGCATTCTTCAGAGAGCTAGACCAAACACTCCTAAGATTTGTATGGAACGAGAAAAGACTCCGAATAGCCAAAGCAATTCTGAAAAAGAAAACCAAAGCTGGAGGCATCACAATTCTGGACTTCAAGCTGTATTACAAAGCTGTAATCACAACAGTATATTACTAGTACAAGAACAGACACACAGGTAAATGGAATAGAATAGAGGACCCAGAAATGGACCTGCAAAAATCACCAACTAATCTTTGACAAAGCAGGAAAGAATATCCAATGGAAGAAACACAGTCTCTTCAGCAAATGGTGTTGGGAAAACTGGACAGCGACATGCGGAAGAATGAACCTGGACCAGTTTCTTACACCATACACAAAAATAAACTCAAAATGGATGAAAGACCTAAACATAAGACAGGAAGCCATCAAAATCCTAGAGCAGAAGACAAGCAACAACCTCTCTGACTTTGGCCACGGCAACTTCTTACTTCACATGTCTCTGAAGGCGAGGGAAACAAAAACAAAAATGAACTATTGGGACCTCATCAAAATAAAAGCTTTGCACAGTGAGGCAAGCAATCAACCAAACTAAAGACAACCGACGGATTGGGAGGAGAGATTAGCAAACAGCATATAGGATAAAGGGTTAGTATCCAAAATCTATAAATAAGTTACTAAACTCAACATCCAAAAAAACAAATAATCCAGTGAAGAAGTGGGCAAAAGACATGAATAGACACTTTTCCAAAGAAGACATCCAAATGGCTATTGGACACATGAAAAGATGCTCAACATCACTCATATCAGGGAAATACAAATCAAAACCACAATGAGATACCACCTCACACCTGTCAGAAAGGCTAAAATTAACAACTCAGGCAACAACAGATATTGGCGAAGATGCAGAGAAAGAGGAACCCTTTTGCACTGCTGGTGGGAATGCAAACTGGTGCAGCAACTCTAGAAAACATTGTGGAGGTTCCTCAAGAAATTAAAAATAGAACTACCCTATGATCCAGGAATTGCACGACTAGGTATTTATCCAAAGGATACACGAGTGCTGATTCGAAGGGGCACATGCACCCCAATGTTTACAGCAGCACTATCAACAATAGCCAAAGTATTGAAAGAGCCAAAATGTCCATTCACTGATGAATGGATAAAGAAGATGTGGTATATATACACAATGGAATATTACTGAGCAATAAAAAAAGAATGAAATGTTCCCATTTGCGAAAATGTGGATGGAACTAGGGTGTATTATGCTAAATGAAATAAGTCAGAGAAAGACAAATACCATATAATTTCATTCATATGTGGAATTTAAGATACAAAATAGATGAACATAAGGGAAAGGAAGTAAAATAATGTAAAAACAGAGAGGGAGACAAACCGTAAGACTCTTAAATACAGAGAAAAAACAGGGTTGCTGGCGGGGTGTTGGGTGGGGGGATGGGCTAAGTGGGTGATGGGCATTAAGGAGGGCACTTGTCAGGATGAGCACTGAGTGTTATGTAAGTGATGAACCACTAAATTCTATTCCTGAAATCATTATTACACTATATGTTAACTTGGATTTAGATTTTAAAAAATAAAGAGAAAAAAAGAGAGATAAAGAAAAATAAGGGCAGAACAGCATGATGGGGCTCTGGATGACAAAATCTTCAAGCTGGCTGTTCCTTACATCTATTCTGCTCCTCTTTAGTGTCACTTCTGCCCTCCCATCCCCTAGCCCCTCAGATGCTTAAGATAAAGGTTATGTGGACTCAGAAGGACTGATTTATGACATCTAAAACAAACACACAAAAAATCTAATGAAAAAGACAACTGTGGCAAATTGTTTGAATTCCCTTTTTTTCCCCCTCTTTATTTCGTGCTCCCTTTCCCCATCAGATTTTCCTTCACATCTGTTTTTAGGCTTCCATCCTCTTTGCTACTCCTTCCAAATAATTTATTCAGACTATGGAAAAGAAAAAAATGGAGATATGTTAGGCTTCAACTGATCTATGGCAAGGTCTTCTGGTAATTTATGTATTTATAGAGAATGCTGCTAATTCAGAACAAGAAACTTCCCAGAGAGACGGAATTGGAATTGGCAGTAGGTATCAAAAAAAGTGTAGGACAAAAACCAGGTCAAAAGAGGGGAAAAGAAGTCAGGGTGTTAAATGTTTTGTCAAAAGATTTTCACACATCTTTCAACTTCAAATTCTGAAAGCAGTAGCCAAAAGTTTATAGATAAAACCTTGACCAGTATGACATTTGAACAATGCTTGAATCAGAACAATGACTTCCCTTGACTAAAATGAAATTTAACCCAGTCCTCACCTGTCAGTGAAATGCCCAGAAGGTAGTTTTGCTTTGAACTTGGGTGCTACAGAGTGGCCCCAGGCAGGGCTGAATATAACTTCTAGAACCTGAGCAGGAGTGTGGGCTTTTGGCTTTTGCCCTTGGGGATCTTTCCTCCCCTCAGGGCTCTGTACTTGCACCCTTTATCCACAGGCTCCAGTTTCCTTCTTGGCATAAAAAAAAAAAAATCTGTGGTTCTGCTGTGATTCATTTGCTACTCTCATAATTGAGGCTGGGGTTTGCTGATGGCATTATAGTACTGTGATGATCCACAACATTTTACGTTCTGGGATGATGGCCATGTGAATTACTGATAGACTCTGCTAGTTAGAAACTTTCAATAGTGATAGGATGGTACACTTGTTCCAGTATGTTTCACTAAAGAATTTCCTTGTTTTATTTTATTTATTTATTTTTTTACCACTATCTGAATCTAGAATACCAGTTACCTGTTTGCCCAGACAGAGTAGGAGATATTAGTTCTCACTGGAGACAAGTATGTGACCTTGGGCAGAACTTATAATTTCTTCTTCTTTTTTTTTTTTTTTAATGTCTATTTTACCTTTGAGAGAGAGCACAAGCAGGGTGGGGGAGGGCAGCGAGAGAGGGAGACAGGATCTAAAGCAGGCTCTGAGCTGACAGCAGAGATTCTGATGTGGGGATCGGACTCACAAACAGCGAGATCAGACGTGAGGTGAAGTCGGACTCAACCGACTGAGCCACCTAGGCTCCCTAGCTTACAATTTGTGAATGGAAATTGAGAACAGTCTAAAATGGCCATGATCCAGGGTTTGGGTCTGGTCCCTATCTTTATTTGTGCTCAGCCCTAGTGAGTAAAGAGAAGGTGAATACACATTCTCCACCCTGCAACATTGCCTGCTTCCCTTCTTCAAGGTATTATCTGTATTCTTCAAAGAGAAGTAGATTTTTATATATAAAATAAATATCCTTTGGGACAAATTATGGTTTTGTTGATTCTAGAGTCAATCGCAAATCTAAACGTTTCCTTATTCATAATGTATATTTATTTTCTATTTTCACTGCAACAAATCACCACCGCAGACTTAGTAGCTTAAAACAACACAAATGTATTATAATATGGTAGATCAGAATTCTGACATGGTCTGACTGGGCTAAAGTCAAGGTGTTGTAGGGCTGCATTTCATTCTGGAGGCTCTAGGGGACAATTTCCTCTCTTCAGCTTCAAGAGACTGCTGGCATGCCTTGGTTCATGGCGTCTTTCCATCTTCAAGGTCAGCAATAACAAGTTGAGTCCCTTTCACGTACCATCTCTTTGATCCTCTCGTTTGCTTCTTCTGCTTCCAGTTTTAAGAATTCATGTGGGGGGCACCTGGATGGCTCAGTTGGTTAAGCGTTCGACTTGGGCTCGGGTCATGATCTCACGATTCATGAGTTCAAGCCCCATATCGGGCTCTCTGCTATCAGCACAGAACCTGCTTCAAATCCTCTTTCTCCCTCTCTCTCTGCCCCTCCCCTGCTCGCTCTCCTCTCTCAAAAAAAAAAAAAAAAAAGTGAAAAAAAGAATCCATGTGATTAGATTAGGCCAACCTGGATAGTCTCCCCATCAGAAGGTCAGCTGATCAGCAAACTTAACTGTGTCCATAACCTTAATTCCCCATTTCCATATAACCTAACATATTCACAGGTTCCAGGGGCTAGTGTGTGGACATCCTTGGTAGACATTGTTCTACCTACCTACCTAATGTTATACACAGTTAGTGTGTTATAATCTTGTTTCTGTTTTCTGATCTGTAGTTACTGGGGTCCACATCGAGGCACAGAAAGTCCATCATAGATCTAGTGTATGGGATAAACCCTGAGCACCTGTGCCTCCCAAGCCTGGCCTTCCATGGATCACTGATGGTTTTTCTCAGTGTATGACATGGTTCTGTCTGGTTTCCCGATTAGCTTTATTGTTTCTTGTTGGGACCAACATTTGATCTTTTTTTTTTAAAGTTTATTTATTTATTTGAGGGGCACCTGGGTGGCTCAGTCGTCTGACTGAGCCGAGCATCCGACTTTCGGCTCAGGTCATGATCTCACAGTTCTGGGTTCAAGCCCGCGTTGGGCTCTGTGCCGACAGCTCAGAGCCTGGAGCCTGCTTCGGATTCTGTGTCTCCCTCTCTCTCTGCCCCTTCCCTGCTCATGCTCAGTCTCTCTCTGTCTCAAAAATAAATAACACATTAAAAAAAATTAAGTTTATTTATTTATTTGAGAGAGACAGAGACAGCATGAGTGAGGGAGGGGCAGAGAAAAAGAGAGAGAGAGAATACTAAGCAAGCACCATGCTGCCAGCACAGAGCCTGATGCAGGGCTGGAACCACGTAACTGACAGATCGTGACCTGAGTGGAAACCAAGAGTCAGATGCTTAACAGACTAAGCCACCCAGGTGCCCCAGATCTTATTTTGAGTCTGCTTGTCTGGAGTTCTGATATTTTGCTTGGCTCTGGCTGTGTAAATTGTTTTTCTTAAGCCCTTAAAGCAAGCCTGAGTTATGTCACAAGAAGGTAGATCACCTTGACCAAAGCAAGCAATGTTTAGAAAAGCCTGAACTTGGGGGCTTTCTTGCTGCAGGACCCAACCCACTGCTTGCCAACCGTCTGCCTTGGATATTACCCCCAGCTTGAATCAAGCCTAAGTTTGGAATCCTTTAAGCCACTGGCTATTCCCAGTGGTGTTCATTGTAAGATCAGTTCTGCTTGTCCCAATTTTCTCCCTTTCAGCACTGGCTTCCTGTTGGGGTTACAGCATGCTCTCTGACTAAACCCATCTAAACTGCAGCCAACAAGGCCATCTCCACAGCTTCAGCCCTGTAGAGGCTGTCATCAAAGACTGCACTGTCTCCATTCTTTCTTAAAATGTGAGTGATCAATCTGCAAAACTCTGATGTCTGCAGACAGAGCTAAATAAAAGTTTCCTGAAACTTTTGCCACATGATACATTAGGAAGTTTGAATAAGAGTGCCTATTCATTCTGTCCCTTTATCTCTAGGTACTAATGCACTCAACTCAGGTGTGGCCCACACACCTCTGAAGTGTGTTCACAAAGACAGGCAACATATTGGAGGCCCAGAGGTAACTGCATGGAGTCAGTTATAGGTCTATGTGCAGGATGAGCTCTGTATCTCATTTGTTACCCATTATTCCCAAGTGATCAGTGCTGATCTCTGGACACTAATGATACTATTTTTCTATAAAGCCAGAGTCATCATCTAGGCTTCTGAGAGTTCAGAATCCCCACTGAAATGAGCAGTTGGAGCAATTTTGAAGAAAATAAAAGGATTTGTCAGGGAAATTGGAGCAAAAGCCTGTAGTGCCTTCATTTTCCTAAAGTATTCTGAGAATGTAAAAATAATAGCAAACCATATCGAATACTTGTACCAGGCACTCTCTTATATGAATCAACTCATTTAAACTTCATTACCCCACTATGAAATAGGTACTATTATTACCCCCATTTTATAAAAAATGAAACAAGAAGGGAGATCTTAAGTAACTTGAAAAATGTCACAGGTAGTAAGTAAGGTGCCAGGATTGACACCTTGGAGTCTGACTGTTGTTCCATCTCTTAACCATTATTCAGTTATAGAGTTTCATTTTTTGATTTTTTTATTTCATTTTTTATGATTTTTTATTATTTTTTTGTGATTTCAGGAACATATAGAGCTTTCCTCTGACAGTAAAATTGGAATACTAAAAAAGAAGTAGATTCGCCTACGAACTGGTAAGACTGATGTAGATAATCTCGCAAAGGCTAGTCTGTGACTTCATTAAATACAGTCAACAAGTAAGGTCAAAACAGGTTGGAAGAAATGCAAAATTTGGACTCACCAACAAATATGTGTATTGCAGTACATGGCTGGAAGGCCTTTACTGAAAAATTATCTTATGGTAGAACAATATTAGAGTTCCCATGAACATTAAGAAATGGACCAACTTACCTCAAAGTATTGGCATTCTGAATTGTCAAAATGACATCCCTGGAAATAACTGGCAGCAAAATCTCGGTCAACTAAATGTAGGAAGTTCATTGATTTTTGTTGTTGTTGAACTTTAGAGCAATGTATTCTCAGCTAAGGGAGTTCTTGTCAGTGGCTGATGAGAGTCTTAAGAGGTGCCATTTTTTGAATGGCCAGACCTAAAGCAATTTTACATATCCTTGGCAAAAAGCCTCTTCAGTCAGGTAACTATTATTTATGTCCCGGGTCTGGGCATACTGGTGATTAAGATAAATCTAATTCCCTTTTGTCAAGGGACTTGTAATTGAAAAAGGGACCCAGTCTAACTGCTGTAATGAGCAACGAAGTGAGGACAAAGGGAGACACAGGCTACCGAATGTAAATGAACTTATAATTTTGAACCTCCAACTTGTGCTTTGGAATCTCAAAATTACTGAAAAGGAAAATTTAAGATTCTTTTGTTTCAGACCATTATTCTTTCAACCAAATCTAAGATTCGAAAGAGAACTGGGCACAGAGGATTGTGATTTGGAGGAGGGAAGTAAAACAGTGTCTACGTGAGGGGGGCATGCCTATTTAATTACAGTATATAAATATTCAAATATAGCTATAAACATAACTGCTAAGAATAGGAAGGTAACTGGTATCAAAATAGAAATATGCAGAACTTACAATTACCAGGGAGACAAAAGAGATTTTTAAAAAGGTAATAACTCTAGAAAAAGAAATGTGAACTTGGTTTAGCCTCAAGCTGAAGGAGGTCTGGGGCTGTCTCTGTTATGTTACAGTAAGATTCAAACTCAAGCTCCCTTTATCATCAGTAGTTTGGTGTGGCATTCCTTTCTTCTACTGAAGTACCGTAGATACCAACATTGGATGTTTCCAGAGTAAAAGTTATGTTTCTTTGGAAGAGTCCAAGGAATTAGGGAAAATGACTTACTATTCCCATATCTTGGATGAGGGCACCTCATATCTTCTTCAGTGCCAGATCCAAGAATGCCACCTAGAAATCTGAAGTGATCTGTGGACTACAAAATCTGGTGAGAACCTCACTCGTGGGCTTTTCTGTATTATGATGGGTGTTTGGTTGTTTCTCCCAGCACTCCAAGCTGGCCCTTGAAAGTGAGGGGAAAGAGTCCTAGGTACTCACACCCCTGTTGTCCTCTCCCCTTTTATTTCTGACATACCCCACGTTTTTGGCCTTTCTGATGTCCCTCTGGACTTCCCTCTTAGTATTTTCCGGAATTAAGCACCATTTCATGGTTTTAGACTACTCTTGCTTGGTTTAGATTGGCTTGGCTGGCAGTGTCATGGCCAAATATATTCCCCTAAACCTCACCTCTTCTCCTTTTAGGCATCCCCTTCCTGCACTGGGTAGGGGATCACATTGGTTCCTTCAATTCTGCACACAGTTTTTTCAGTCATGCAGACAAAATTAGTGAAGAACTCGGCATACCCTTTAGAAGCCAGAATGGAGCCAGTTAGAAAAATCTAAACAAAAAGAGGTCCTAGAGAAAATGGAAAAGGCACAGCTCTATACTTACAACTCTTCATGTATCTGAGGGAGAGGAGGAACACCCACTTTGTGGTCCAGCAGGACTTCTATCAGGGAAGGTTAATTCCTTAAGTCAACTGAGGTTCCTTGAGGTTCCAGTTGACATGTGGCCATTACAGACTGGTCTTCCTGTGACCTCACTTGCTGCAGTATTACAGCCTACTCTCATCTGGTTGGTGGCTAGTGCATCATCATGGTTCCCACATGGTTCCAATTATGCACATCAAACGTGACCAGGACATTTGCACACCTGGCAGGGAGGTAGTGTTTATTTTATTCATCTCTGGCTGAGTCAATTCTAAATTTGACAGAATATATTTTTCACCAAGCAGCTGGATAGGAAACCGAAGCCTCCGGCTCTTCCCTGATTGAACCCTACGTACTCTGGGAAGTGGTGTGGTCTAGAGTGAATTAAAGCTAATGGACCATGAACATAGGTCTCCATCCATCTGTTGTCAGGCACATTCAGATATTGGGTTTGACTGGAGGTGGTGCTTTGGATGTGCTTGAGTGATGATGTAGCCATTCCTCTGGCTCACCCGGGGTACTGAAGGTTTGGTGTCAAACTGAGAATGAAGATCAAAAGCTTCTTTTTGTTTTCTCCTTATCATTCACCAAGAAACCAGGATATATTGCTCAGCATCATACATCAGTGTAGCTGTGCTTCAGAGCTTCTAGCTATCATCCCTCATCATCCACCCCTTGGACAATTGCCACTACTCATGTTTACTGGTTTTTTTTTTTTTTAAACAGATGTAGCCAAGAATGAGAATCGTGGCTGGGCCACTCAGTCTGGAATAATATTAACATCAATGCTGACCACTGAAATTTTATTGCCAAGACATACATCACCCATACATCTGACCAATGATGACCTTTCTCCTGTTTGAAGGGAGGAGGCCACATAGGGTTCTCAGATACACTCTACTAACCTGAAAACTGACTTCCAGTGAGCAGTTAATACCTACATTTTTACCACCATAACACAGTCAGTTCATATATCCTCAAACAATATGGTAATGGAACACGATCGTTGCTGAATTTAAATTTTAGCTCTGCCTCAACCTGGAGAAAGAGCTACATCATGGATGCATGATATCTTGCATGTGAGACCTTGTTGGTCAGGAAACTGGGTATACTGCCCATCTGGCCTGACCTGTCCAGCTCTGACAACGTACAGAGGTGCTGTTGATTCTCCTATCCAGTGATCTCCTTGGATGCTGAGTCACAGGCCAGGGCTACATACTACATAGCAGGGTTCTTATCAAGCCCTCCTTGTGAGTGATGTCCCTGTCTGGTTCATCTGCTGGTGGTATCATTGGCTGGCAGCGGTTGATGGCCTAGAATGTTTTAGGTAATGACAAGTACCATGCTGGTCATTTCTTTGGTCTGATCATGTGTAATGGCTACTATAACCTTGAAATAGGGTCAGACTATAGGCCTATAACACAGTCAGTTGCTTTGCCACCAAAAAAATGTACTGGGAGATAGAGGCCTGAGAACGCATCCCTGACTCATTCCTCCTCTGAAAACACAATGAGCAGAATGAGGCTGCCAGCCAAGCCTGGGAGCCCTGTGCCATCCTGAGAGTGAAGGTCTTTGCTCCCTGTGCTGTCGAGGAGGAGTGGACAGAACTGTGGTGTGAAGGCCCTATATTTCCTGTTCCTTCAGAGGGCTGGACAAGCAGAGGCCAGTTTGCACGTGCTGAATATGCTCCTCAAAGAAGCTGCCAGACCTCACGGCCTGGAGGAGAGATGCTCTGGTGGGCAGAGACTGCTGCCTGTAGGGACAGCCGGCTCAAATGCCTATCAATTGACAAAAGCAGAAGTTTTCATGCCCAACTTCATGGCCTGGGAAGCCTCAAAGTCCTGAGTGCTGAAGGCCAATGAACCATGAGGAGGCAAAGGAATAACGATTTCTTTAGGAACAGTCAGAGACACAAGGGAAGAAGGCAGAGTTGAACTGGACCTGGGCACTCCTGTTGTCATAGAACTGACAAAAAAACCAAACAAACCTGGAAGAGAACACTGCACAGTATTGGGGCTCCTCGAGGAAATGCAGCTAGAATGTACAAGACATCCTCAATTAAAACAAAAAAGCCCAACCAACTAAAGATGGTTGTGGTTGAGAACTGAAATAATGGTTTCAGAGGGCACAAAAGAACAAAATCCCAAGGATATGAGGGAAAAGACAGGAGATTTGGAGGTCAGAGACTTAACATGTAAATACAGTGGTCCCTGCCTTTTCTCCCTGTATCCACAGGGGATACGTTCCAGACCCTCAGTGGATGCCTGACACTGAAGATAGCACTGAGCCCCATGTACACTGTGTTTTCCTATACTTACGCACCTGTGATAAAGTTTAATGTATAAATTAGGCAAAGCAAATGATTAACAATAATTAATAAAGGACAATTATAATAACATACTGTAAGAAAAGTAATGTGAATAGGGTTTCTCTCTCAAAATAATTTCTCATCCTGTATTCACCTTTCTTCTTGTGATGATGTGAGGTGATAAAATGTCTCTGTGGTGAGGTGAATGGCATAGGCATTGTGACACAGCGTTAGCCTATAATTGACCTATTGATGATTCATTGGAAGATCATCTGCTTACAGACCGTGGTTGGCTGTGAGTAGCCAATCACCCAGCAGTGAAACTATGGATAAGGGGGGCTGCTGTATGAAGAGCTCCAGGAAAAGAAAAAAAGGACTATATGGAGAAATAAATTTTTAAAAAAGAGGGCAATTCTCTGGAGAAAGACAAGTTTTTAGATTCATTACGGTTGCCAAGACTCAGGTGAGATTAATGAAAAAATAATTATGTACCTAGCTCTATCCTGGTGAACTTTATAAATTCCTCAGATAAAAAAAAAATCTTACAGGTTCCCACACAGAAAGTGACAACAACAATGACAGATTAATTAAACAGATTAATTAAAGCAATAGTTATTGTGTGTTATAGAGTTTTGAAACAAAACCTATACCGAAAGGGTAGATAATATCCCCGAACTAAGATTTTGAAGCCCAGCAAAACCCACACACTTGAGTGGAAGCAGAAATGCAGTCGTGTACTGGGAAATGATTAATGGCTCACTCTATGGAAAAAAGATAAACAAGAACTAAAGCCCTGTTTTGGAGTGCTTGCCAATTTTCATGGTATAAATACTCCCTTTGTGGCCAATTTCAAGCTATCAAGGTGATGTCTCAGAGAAGAGTTGGTAGGAACCGGTTTTAGGACACCACAGTCAAGAGGGGTAATGTCGATAGGAAGAAGTCATAACAGACCCCAGATTCCATCTTTGTGTAATGTGGGGTGGGTAGGCAAAGAAAATAGGACACTTTTAATTCTGATCTGTTAATAGAGAAATACAAGCGTGACTACAGCTGTTTGAGGGAGTAGGTAAGCCTTTTGGCAGAATTGAAAACAATTCATTAGTACAGGTGCTTTCAAATTAACAGGGCAGAAAATGCAGTGAAGAAACTGACCAAGTCAAAAAAGTAAGGGTAGGGACTTCCAGTTTCCTGTCCATCATGGAAGGAGCTTGGAAGTCACCTCTCTATCTCAAATATAAGTAAAAAGCTAAACAAACTAAAAATCAACAACTTCTCAGATCTGTCAGGGAGGTGAGGTCACAGGGCAAACCGCTGGCCTCCAAATTGGAGAGACAGGCAGACACAACTTACTGGAGCAGAGACCTCCTTGGGAAGCAGTGCTGGGGCAGGAGTAGCTGACCTGTAACTGATGAATTGCTGGAGGCTCTGTGTGGATGAGTCTGAGAGTTAAAAACTCCAGGGGAACCACTAATAGTGTGGCCTCCACTTGGCCGTGAGTTTTATCTCCTGGAGCTCTGCCAGGTCCTCAGAGAGATGTGAGAAAAGATGGGAGAAAAATCTCCTCCTGTTTCCAGAAGGGGGAGGGAAAAAGGGACCATTTTGAATATACCAGAGCATTCTTCTTCTTCACAAGGCCTGACCTCAAGGGAAACTATTTCACCAGAGGCTAACCTACTGGGATTTTGTGAAAACCTAATCAACCTGGGAGAAGGGAAATGCCCAAATGCAGCCCCTGCT
This sequence comes from Panthera uncia, assembly GCF_023721935.1. Lineage (NCBI taxonomy): Eukaryota > Metazoa > Chordata > Mammalia > Carnivora > Felidae > Panthera > Panthera uncia. The sequence continues at coordinate 76,458,270 of NC_064816.1, forward strand.
AGCCATCCTGTCCCACCTAAGCAGGGAAAAACTGAGAAGCACTTGTAAAGAAAAGTAAGTGGAGAGGAAAATAAAAAATAAAGTGTGTGAGGGATGCCTGGGTGGCTCAGTCTGTTGAGTGTCTGAGTCTGGATTCTGGCTCAAGTCATGACCTTAGGGTTGTGGGATCAAGCCCTGCGTTGGGCTCAGCAATGACAGCTTGCTTGGGATTCTCTCTCTCCCTCATTCTCTGCCTCTCCCCCAACTTGTGTGCACGCTCTTTCCCTCTCTCTCTCAAAAATAAATAAATAAACTTAATAAAAAAGTATGTTAAATATTAAATGGAATAACACAAAGAATATCAGTTATCAAAATAAAGGTGAAAATTCTTACTTTCCCTATCAGAATACATTATCATATTCACTTAGACAAAATCCAATTGTATGTTAACAAGAATCACAGTTAAAGTGACAACAAAAGATACAAAATAAGGGTATGGACAAAAATAAACCTAGTTAATTCAAACACAGTAAGCAGGAGTAACAGAATGCAAAGTCAAAGGCATTTAATGGGACAAAGAAGTTTATATACCACCAAAAGATGACATCCATGAGAAAAATAAGCTATAACCAAGTTATGCACAAACACAAGAGACAATATATAAGGCAAAATTTGGTACAAACTTGATGAAAAAATGATAAAATTATAGGGGGGGATTTTAATAAAAAATAATGTAGGGAAAAGAATAAAATTAATAAAACCCTTTCAGAATTTGACAGATAAAATCATCTAAAAATAAACAAACTAAAGGATTTGAATAACAGAATCAGCAAGGTCAAGTTAATTGACATTTATAGAACTTTTACCCTACAAACAGAATAGATAATCTGAGTCGTCCATAGGATACTTACAAACATCAATTTGGTGATAAAGAGCCTAAAGAAATTCATCAAAGTTGGGATTTTAAAAGCTACATCTTGATTTGAAAAGACCAGAAATCAACAATAAAGAGATGACCCAAAAAACAACTTGGAAATTAAATAGATATTAGAATTAAAAAAAAAAAGATCTAGAACAAATGGAAAGAAGTCTTTATATCAAAACCTATAGGACTAAGCTTTTCCTTTCAACACAGCAGAGTGATGACACATGTTTATTTCATTGTTCTGGGACTCTAATTAAATTGACAATACAGGAAAAAAGATAATCCCAAAACAAACAAGAGAGTAGATGAAGGGGAGGGTTGTTACTGGCAGCTGACACTTTCCAGAATTATACAGAAACATGGAGCAGATGGAGAAGTGAATGATTAAACAAGTTGGAGGTGGCCATAGCTTCAAATATGAGATGAAGGGACCAGAGCTGAAGAAGAGACCCTAGCAGGATGCTAGAAAAGCCAGGTAGAACAAGGATGGGATATGAAGAAGAAAATAGGAGTTAATTTTCTGGAAATGTTGGCCATTCCCTTCCTAGGTGGATAATACCCACCAGGAGTTTATGTCCCGGGTAAAAAAATTGGAGAATTTTCTCTAAAGAAATTGAACTAATTGGGAAGAACTGAGGCAACTTTAAGAGAAGAGTATCCTGTTTTGGTGTTTTTGTTTCTTTTTTTTAAATGTTTATTTAGGGACACATGGGTGGTTCAGTCGGTTAAGTGTCCGACTTTGGCTCAGGTCATGATCTCATGGGTTATGAGTTCGAGCTCCGCATCAGGCTCTGTGCTGACAGTTCAGAGCCTGGAGCCTGCTTCAGATTCTGTGTCTCCCTCTCTCTCTGTCTGTCACCCACCTCAAAAATGAATAAACATTACATTTTAAAAAATGTTTATTTACTTATTTTGAGAGGCAGAGAGAGCATGTCCAAATGGGAGAGGGGCAGAGAGAGAGGGGGAGAGAGAGAATCCCAAGCAGGCTCCTCAATGTCAGCACACTACCTGACACGTGGCTGGAACCCACGAACCGTGAGATCATGACCTGAGCTGAAATCAAAAGAGTCAGATGCTTAACTAACTGAGCCACCCAGGCGTCCCCACACAGAAATTTCTAAATAATATCCTCTAAAGAGTAAGAATGGGATGCTATAGGGACGCCTGGGTGGCTCAGTTGGTTAAGCGTCCGACTTTGGCTCAGGTCATGATCTCATGGTTCTGTGAGTTTGAGCCCCACATCAGGCTCTATGCTGATGGCTCAGAGCCTGGAGCCTGCTTTGGATTCTGTGTCTCCCTCTCTCTCTGCCCTTCCCCTGCTTAGGCTCTGTCTCATGCTCAAAAATAAATACACATTAAAAAAAAAAAAAGAATGGGATGCTATACAAGGAGTCAAAACAAAAAGGAGTTCTCAGAAATACAGAATTTCCCAAAGCTGAAAAATGTGAATTGTTTTTTTCTCTGAAGAGAATCTTTTATTCAAATGTTCTAACCCAAATTTCTTAAATGCAGTGTTTCATAATTTTCTGCCACATAGGTAAATTTAACAAAATTAAATGCTTTAAAATCAAAATCTTATTTAATTTCTATATAGTTGTTCTTTTTTCCAATTCTGCCTTTTATTTATATTTAAAAAAATTTTTTGAGGATATATCACTGGCTATATTCCCTCATGCTGTGCCTTTTATTCCTGTGACTTATTCCTTCCATAGCTGGAAGCCTGTGTCTCCCACTCTCCTTTGCCCATTTTACCCATTCCACAACCCCTTCCCCTCTAGCAATCACTAGTCTGTTCTCTGTACTTATAGGTCTGATTCTGCTTTTTTGGTTGTTTGTTACTCATTCATTTTGTTTTTTAGATGCCAAATATGAGTGAAATCATATGGTATTAGCATATTTAGCACCCCAGGCTTTCTTTTTTTTAATGTTTGTTTATTTATTTTGAGAGAGAGAGAGAGAGAGAGAGAGAGAGAATGCACACATGAATGAGCGGGGGAGGGGCAGAGAGAGGGGAATGAGAATCCCAAGCAGACTCCTTGCTGTCAGTGCAGAGCCTGGTGTGGGGCTCAGTCTCACAAACCTTGAGATCTTGACCTGAGCTGAAATCAAGAGCTGGACGCTTAACCGACTAAGCCACCCAGGTGCCCCCTGGATTTATTTGATAGTAGCCATCCCAATGGGTATGAGGTGATATTGTGGCTTTAATTTGCATTTCCCTAATGACTAGTGAGGTTGAGCATATTTTCAGGTGCTTATTGGTCACTTGTATATTTTCTTTGGAGATTCAATGCCTTTGCCCATCTTTAAATTCGGTTGTTTGCTTTTTTTGTTGTTGAGTTGCAGGAGTTCATTATATATTCTGGATATCAATTTCTTATCAGATACATGATTTGCAAAGATTTTCTCCCATTTTGTGGATTACCTGTTGATAGTGTCTTTTAATGCATAAAAGTTTTAATTTTCATAAAGTTAAATGTACCATTTTTTTCTGTTGTTACTTATGCTCTTGGTCCTTATTGGGTTTTAAATTTTGAATTGACTGAACCCAAAAGAGTCTAAGTCAACTCCTGCAAAGCTTAATAAACTGAAAGAGGTATGATTAACTTTAATTGGTAACTTTATGACATTTTTGTTGTTGTTTTTATCTTTTGCCACTTAAGTGGGAATAGAAGCAAGATACAGCCAGTTGCAGAAAATGAAAGCTATTCTTTTATTGTTTTTACACATCTGAATTTTAGTGTATACATTTTGGCCCTTACTCAAAAGGGTGGCAGAAAATTCAGAAGCAAAATGCCACAAAAGCCCCATGAAAACTTTCACAGAATACTGTTCTATATCAAGAACTTGCCTATAATGGGGCCTGGACAGCAAGCACACCAGTTGGTATTTTGAGACTTACACACAAAGGCCCCATGATATTGGATGAGGATTTACACCTTATTTAGGGTAGTTTGTTTCTCCCTTTCAAGAACACAAAAACCATCAGCCAGGGATTAAGAAACCCATAATACAACCATGGTAAAGATGGGAATTTAAATGGAACTTATAAAAGGCAAAACAGGATTTCAGAAGGAATCAATATGCTGTCACATCTGTTGCCTTCCCACAAGATCCTGAGGACACAAATTCATTAATCGAGTATTCTGTCTGTTGCCGATGTTCTGTGGGCTCATGTTAAAGAACTGACAAACTGGCTTTTCCCCCTTCGTATTTAAAAACATAAATATTGCATCAGCACCAGGGTAAAACTCAATTATGAAGACAAGTTAGATGAAATGCTCAAAATAAAAGGTTGGCTCTATAGTTTTGTTATCCTTCTGAAGTCGCACGTGGAGAAACTGTCCCAATCGCCAAAGTACACTACTTATTATTTTTGAAAAGGCCAATGAATTATTATGCTTATATTCTTTGACCTAATATGCAGCAAATCTGATTTCTGTTCTGTTGGTGCTTCTAAGAAAGCTCTAAATCTCCTTTTGGCAGGAAACATTGCTGTATATTTTTTTTATTTTTAAAATATGTGCTATTAATACTCTCAGGCAGTATATTTGCTCAATCTTTCCTTGGGGATTCTCGCAAATTATAAATTACGTGACCCTCCTTGTATATCTGCCAATTTGAAGTAAATTGTCAGTTATCATATAGATTGTCTAAAACACTTGAGCTGTTTGCTAAATAAGCCTTTTGCTCAGAGCTTCTCTCTTATTAAATGGCAATGCTTGCCTTTGTTTTGGGAGGTGATATTTTCCTGACAACGATTTCCATGTCATCGAAGGTCTCCTTGACTTTCTAGGTAGAGATCCTACCCTGAGTGACTAATTTCTACTCTCTCCTCTGGCCTACTGATAGAACTGTTTCTCACAAAGGGATAAAATGATGGGTGACTTCATTTTACCTTCACCAGATGATATGGCTTAGACCACATTTATCTCTCCTTACGGTTGCTATTCACCCATTCTTAATTAGTGCCGCGTTTGCAAGTTCATTCCTCTGCTGGGAAACCCCTCTCCAATGAGTCTGCTGCTATGCATTTATTTTTCATAAAGCTGAAATGCCGACTCCACAACAAATTCCTGGTTTAGAACTCTGCACGGACGCCCATGTTATCAGTGCTCAAAAATCCTCAGAGCCATCAACGTCTTTCATCTTTTGTGGCATGACCTTGAATTTTTCTGTTCTTGCTGCAACAGCCTTCTTCTTTAGTGATGGTGGAGCAGGACTTGCACTTGTATATCCCTTCTCTTCCAAGACTTTTCCTCTCCACTCCCTTAGCCAAGTGAGCCCATACTCTCAACACCCTTTACAAGATGGACTTTGATGAATTTTACAAAGTAAATACACACATGCCCATACACACACACACACACACACACACACACACACACTGGGCTTAGTGACATTTTCTCTTTTTCCACTTCATCCTTCTAAACTTTCACCCATGTCTTTATTTAAGCTCCCATTTACCGAGCGTACTTATTAGACACTGCTTCTTTGCAGTGTATGCTCATTTGATCCTCAAAACAATCTTGCAAGTAGGGATTAGTTTTGGTTTACAAATGAGAGGCTTGAAGCTCAGAATCGAAATCCTTTGGTAAAGGCATGCACATGTACAAAGTCGGGGAGCAAGGACGTCGACCCAAATCTGCTTTTTCTTTTTGCTATAGCCTGCTGCCTTTGTGCCTGACTTTCTGCACATCTTCCAGCCTGTCTGCTTATTTGCTTGTTGTCCTTGTGTTTCTAGGCTAGATAGAGGCCGGATTGCTACTGCTTGTAGGTCCCTTGGGAAGGTGGTAAATTTCCTCTGGACACTTGTCATTCCACCTGTCATTTTACTGCACCGGTGTGGACCTCACCCAGCAGAGACAATGTGTCAGTCTTCCAGATAAGAAACACCCAGATGCAAAGCCCTTGAATTTCCTCGTCTCGGGAGCTTCTTTGGCCCTGTTTACAAATTGGGATATTTGCTCCTGTTCGCTGGCATTTCTCACCAGCTAGTAGCTCTTACCACAATACTGAGGATTCAAAAAGTTAGGAGACACAAGATAAGGTTCTACCTTTTTAGGTTAACATCTGTCTTCTTGCTTCTTTGTTGCTTTGCATCTTTTATTGTAATACTTGTAGTTCTGCTTAAATAGGGATGGCTCATCCAAGGCAGTGATATTGTACCAGCATAGTTAATTCATTCACTCATTTGATTAAAAACCTGCCAAACAACTTTCTTTTCCTTTCTTGGGAGGGGTGGTGGTGGCAGACATCCACAGAACTGTAAATTTTTAATTCTCCATTGACGTCGTGTCCACAGACCATTATTTAGATTTTTATCACCACCACTTCCACTTTCAGAGAAAGAAATAAAAAGAGGGAGGGATTTAGGTTTTTATTGAATAAGCAAATTAACCACGTTAACTCATTGTAATTGCCATAGTGCCTTTAATAAGTGTTTTTCAGATGTACTTAGGCTGAGACCATTAAATCTGGCTCTTAAGGCTTCCATATTACAGAAGACCAGTGTTTTTCAACCTTTGTTTTTTCATTATTCTCCTCCAAGGAGCATTTTTAGATATTTTTTCCTAACTGGCCTCCTAAAACTTTTTAATATGTTATGTACTGTAGCCTTTGAGAGAGGGACTACAATCCATTTATGACTGTAAATTGATATTGCCCCCACTGAGCATGCATGCATAGACCACCAATGTAAATTCTATGACACTTCAGTTAGATGTTAAAAAATTCTAAAACACTTTTTATGGCCCTTGCTCTTTCAGAACACGGAGAGAGAGGCAAACACTCCTTCTGTTATGAGCAGAACTACCTACCTGCTAGTTTCTGTAGAACATAAACTAATTCCTAATTATGTGTGTGGCTATTAAGAATCTCAGATCACAAATTCAGGTATGTAAGAAACACAGCTTCCTATATTTCTCTCTAATGAAACTCAATTTCTATCTCCCATTCTGTTGGGAGAGCCCTCCTTACTCTTGGGTTTTGTTTAAATTCCAGGTAGGCTTACAGAGCTTTGGCCCTGAGTTTCCTGTCAATGTTGGTGTGCTGGTTCAGGTGGGGCACTGTTATATACACCCTGTATCCAATGGCAAAGCCCTTCAGGTTGGCCAGCTCTCTGTCCTGGGCTACCCTGCTCTTGGTGCCTGGGAATCACACAACTGCTCCCATACCATGGTGTCGCAGTGAGTTTTACTTCTCTACTCCTGCCAGGCACCAGGTCGTATAGGATGGTGTAGGGAACCATGGAGGCTGTCTGGGGCCTGTCTGCCCAGATACCCAGCTGTTCCTTATGCTGGTTGTGGGGCCGGGCTCTTGCTGGCTCTGTGCCCTTTGAGATTTTGACACGGCCCTGCCAGAGACGTGGCCCTGGGGGTGGGGGAACAGGACTTCTCTTTAGGGACCACCTTTGCTCCCCTAAACCCTCCTCATACTCGGGGAGCACCTTATTCTCATAACACACGGTTTCCAAATCTTTGGTCTTATGCTAGGAATTAGGCTTTTTTTTTTTTAAAGTGTATGTATGTATCCAACTAAGTAAATAATCTTTACACCCGATGTGGGCCTTGAACTCATGACCGCGAGATCAAGAGTCACAAGTTCCTCTGCCTAAGCCGGCCAGGTGTCCTAGGAATTAGGCTTTTGAAACTCTAGAGCCAAGAATTTGACTTTCCCAAATATAAAAAGAGGAAGGGTATATAAAATATAAGAGGGGAAAACATAAATTAAGCATTCTCAAATAGAATCTCACCAGTCCTTGGGTACTTATTTCTCATGTGCTTCTGTGTAAAGGACTACTTCCTAACTTTTTTTGTTGATACAGTTTCCATGCTTACCAGATTCCTAATCACCATGACTCTTGTTTCAATAGGGCAAGCCATGCTCTCCCCACTTAAGAATCAAAGGTAACCTTCAGGGAATCTGGTAAGGCGTGCCCATTTGTATCTTAAATGCATAAGCCGCTTGAGAATCTTCTTTCTGAGAACCTGCTGTGTTATTTGGACTCTCAACTTAGAATCAAGGCCCTGGAAGCAGAGACCAAATGAGCCTGGGGCCCAAGATGATGGCAAAAGACTGACTCTGTCCAATCTGTACCTGATGGTTCTTAGAAATAGTTGGAGAGGGCAACCTAGGAAGGAGCAGACTTTTTGTGGACCCAGTAGCTGGGGAGCTTGAAATATCAACCCTGAGGCTAAGAGCATGGTGATGTCCACTCACAGTTATTGCCTGGTGAATTCTGACCACACCAGTTTCACGGAGAAATTTATTCTGAACCTGGCCTTGAAGATTAAACAGAACTTTCCATACACTCTACTGAGTGTATGGAACTTCACTTTACCACTCTTCTCCAAAGAGGGACAAGGCCCTAGCCAGCATGCCGTGCAGGGAGTTCAAGTAAAAATTAATTTTCTTGACCAGAAATTTCAGAAAGTACCCATCTAATAGAAAGTCCTTTCAGAAAGGACCCTTCTAATTTTGAATAAAGACGGGATCCGCTTCTATTCTCTTCCTTTTCTTTTCCCCTCTGGCTGAAAAGCACACCTGGGGAGTCTGGGTGGCTCAGTCATTTAAGCATCCAGCTTCGGCTCAGGTCATGATCTCACGGTTCATGAATTCAAGCCCCACATTGGGCTCTGTGCTGACAGCTCAGAGGCTGGAGCCTGCTTCTGATTCTGTGTCTCCCTCTCTCTCTGCCCCTCTCCTGTTCATACTCTGTCTCTCAAAAAACAAACAGTAAAAAAAATTAAAAAAAAAATACACTAGAGGTCTCATTTTCCTCTGCAACACCATGGTTACTTAAATGGTTTTTCTATTTATCAAGCTAAAATGGAATCATCTGGCTGCAGTGTCGCCACCAGTCTTGCTTGGATTTGCTATCCATTTTCTCGATTCCTCCTCACCTAAGTGTTCAGAGACATTTCAACAGTGAGCCTCATGGAGAAACTGATCTTCATGGGGGACATGTGCAACTTCACTGGGCAGGTCTGAGAACTGACCATGCATAACGTGTCTATCATAGGCTCTGGGGTCTCAACACTATGGAATGTCTCTCACTGAATGAACAGTATCTTGGCGGCAGAGGGTGCTACAGTTTTGATGCTTGGTTGATCTCTTGTGGCTACAGGTACCTGGTTACATCTTTTGGAGGCATCCCATGATGAGCACCTATAGGGCTGACTCCTGGGTGCTCTCACCCTCTGACTTAAAAATCTAGTCAGTTGAGGAAGGCAAGGGAAATGCATCACGGAGGAGATGGTGTGGAAGAGAACAAAGAGGGTCTGGGTTTGGGATGTGCTACTGTTTCTGAGTGATTTGTTTTTATGAGTCACTGAATCTTTCTGGGCCAGGCTTTACCTGAAAAAAGGAATAGCTGAACTAGAGTTGCATCCTTCTAAAAAAATTTTTTTAACGCTTATTTATTTTTGAGAGAAAGAGAGCATAAGCAGGGAAGGGGCAGAGGGAGAGGGAGACACAGAATCCAAAGCAGGCTCCAGGCTCTGAGCTGTCAGCACAGAGCCTGACACGGGGCTCGAACTCATGGACAGTGTGATCATGACCTGAGCCGAAGTTGTATACTTAACCGACTGTGCCACCCAGGCGCCCCTCTAAAATCCTGTATCTAATTCTTTACTCAGCAGTCACAATAATAAAGGAGTTTCTCTTTGTGAAGGATAACCTATTTTGCTTGTAAAAGCACCCACAGAGGCAGGATAATTTCAGATGATCAATTCATATTTTGTTTTTACTGCTGTCAAAGAAACGTAATGACTACCATTTTCCCTCTCACCAAAAATGGGCAAACAGGGCCATGAGTGGCGTAGATCAGGAATATCCTTAACTCCCGAGTTTTCAAAATAGGATGCAAATCGTCTAAGGAGTAGGAGCCAGAGAGGTCTAAGCTGGGTCAGCTTCCCCCTGCTGGTCCTAGTTTTCCTCTGAACAGATATCAGTGGCATCTAGTGTAGACAGAAGACCAGAGTGGGAGTCAGAAAATCGTATGGCTTGCCACCTATTTTTCTACAGCCTGGGGAGAAAAGAATGGATTTTATATTTACAAATGATTGAAAAGAAATCAAAAGAATAATAGTATCTTTTGACTGCAAGATAACAGAAAAATTTCTTATTGGTCTCTGCCCCCTGTTCCTGGCACAGACCTCTTAAAACCTTTGTAATTTCCTAAGTAATAAGAGCACTGGGAGTATCTTTTGTTCTAGCTATTTGGTTGGGTTTTTTTTTTTAATGTTTATTTATTTTTGAGAGAGAGAGTGAGACAGAGACAGAACGTGAGCGGGGGAGGGGCAGAGAAGGGAAACACAGAATCCGAAGCAGGCTCCCGGCTCTGAGCTGTCAGCACAGAGCCCCACGTGGGGCTCGAACCCACAAAGTGTGAGATCATGACCTGAGCTGAAGTCAGATGCTCAACCAACTGAGCCACCTAGGCGCCCCATAGTTATTTGGTTTTTGACCCCAGCTCCTGACACGGAGTCCCTGAGTTCCTAAATCCCTTGGAATTTCCCAGGTGATACGAGTGTCTTTTGCTCTAATGAGGTGACTCTTGGTGGGCTCCCGGATGGGGGCTGGTCACCAGAAAGATCAAACCATGACTGCACGTGTGGAATTTTCAGCCCCCATTCTCTAGGGAGGAGAGAGGCTGGAAATGGATCATGCCTCCAGAAATGAAGCCTCCACAAAAATCCAAAAAGTACAAGGGTTCAGAAGGCTTGCAGGTTGTGGAACACGCGGAGCCATCGGGGGTGTGGCCCACGGAGGGGGCGTGGAAGCTCCAAGCCCCGCCCCAAACTGTGCTTTACCCAGCGGTTCCACCTGGATGTTCATCTGTATCCTTTACCACATCTTTTTATACATAAACTGGTGAAGAGTAAATAAACTGTTTCCCTGAGTCCTGTGAATCACTCTAGCAAGTTACTTGAACCTGAAGAGGGGGTCATGAGAACCTCTGATTTATAGCCAGTCAGAAGCACAGGTGACAACGTGAACTGTGATTGGCATCTGAAGTGGGGTGAGGGACAGTGTGATCAGGGACTGAGCCCTCAATCTGTGGAATCTGATGCACAGCCTCAGATTTGAGTTACACTGTAGGACACCCAGCTGGTGTCATAGAATTGCTTGGTGTGGGGAAACCCCCACACGTCTGGTATCAGAACTGTTGTGAGTGTGGTAGTCATGTGTGAAGGAGACACACAGGAGGAGGACTAAGGTTTCTCCGACACAGTTACACATGAAAGTCACAGGAAGTTCTAATTTCAGTGTCCATAAGTGAAGTTTTATTGGGGCACAACTACATTAATTTGTTCATGTGCTTCTCGTCGATGGCTGGTTTCTAAAAGGTCACAGCAGGTGCACACCAGTTTGGCCTGTAAAGCCTAAAATATTTACTATCTGGCCCTTTACAGAAGAAGCTGACCCCTTGATTAGAGAGCCCTTAGAGCCACAGTTCTGTACCTTGTAAGAACCTTTGGGACGTTCGTTTACCTCTGGTGAGAGAAACCCAGAACAACGGAGGTAAAATTTCCTACCCGTTGGGGTTCATGGTAGACCACATTAGATTTAGAGAGAGAACATAAATGTGACATTTATTATATCAGTGTTGCACGGTAAGACTTCCACCTGGTATGCAATTGTTTGCAGAAAAGATGAAGAAGTTCTATTGAATTGGGAACTTGGCTTAAAGTGCCTTCTTTGTTAGTATTCTTGTATTTAAATGCCATCTCTGGGTGGGGTGGAGCATTATATAATCTCAACCAATCAGGAAAGCTGCAAGCTCTAAAACCAGAAATGTTCCACTCATGTTATACTCTCTAGTTGTAAGGTGGAAGATCTTTGTTAGTATTTGGCTATAAGATAAATTAAAAAGTTCCCCTGAAAATGTGTCTTTGTCAAATCTATCCCTCAGAGGAATATTAAAGATGTTTCAAAGAGCAAGAATCCAATTCTTTTACATGGAAGGACCAGTGGCATTCTATTCTATTCTATTCTATTCTATTCTATTCTATTCTATTCTAT
>NC_064816.1:76470208-76496374 GCF_023721935.1 Panthera uncia
ATTCTATTCTATTCTATTCTATTCTATTCTATTCTATTCTATTCTATTCTATTCTATCCTATCCTATCCTATCCTATCCCCTTCCATTCCATTCCATTCCCCTCTGTTTATTTATTTTAACTACACTATCTTTTGTTCAAAGGAAATCTGAATCAGGTGCATGGTATGAAAAATAATTAAAAAGCTGAGCTGTGTTGAGCTCTGAGCTGAGCTAGTTGACGGGGAGATTGGAGGTTAGGTCAGGGGAAGGGACATCCCAAATCCTACCTCTTCATCTTCACCTGAGAAAGTCCCTTGGGAGAGGGGGTTCTGGGACTCAGCTCTGAAAAACTCTGAACTGTATTAACCTCATTATTTATAGGAGGATTGGGTGATTCAGCTTGAATGTCACTTAAGTAAGAAAAAATTCTTTAACATGAATTAATTTTAGTACTACAACAATATGGGAAATGAAATTGATAGGAAGCAAAACTTAAATCCAGAGCCATGACTTAAGCTGGCAGCTAATGCTATGTTCTAGAAACTAAAGTTTAAAAAAATAATCTTGGCATTTTTTTTTATTATAGGGCAAACAGGGCTAAATTCTACCCCTAAATGTAGATATGCATTTTCACAAACATTAGAGAGAGAATTAGTTCTGTCAACAACAGGAGCATATACTAAACAACCAAAAAAATTGATGAAGTATTTAATTTGAATAAATAGGAATGTCAAGATCTTGGCTAATCAGACTATTGTGTAAATGTCAATTCTTCCCAAATTGAAATAAAGAGCTGTAGAATTTTTGTTTGTTTATAAAGGCTTTTTTTAAAAAGCATTTTTTAAGTTTCAATATAGTTGACACACAATGTTCCCTTAGTTTCAGGTGTACAACTTAGTGATTTGACAAGTTTACACATTATGCTATGTTCACGAGTGTGGTTACCATCCGTCCTTTACATCGCTATGACAGTATTATTGCCTATATTCCTTATGCTGTGCCTTTGACTTCCCATGACTTATTCCTTCCGTTACTGGAGCCTATATCTCCCTTTTCCCTTCATCCATTTTGCCCAATCCCCTATAGCCCTCCCTTGTGGTAACCACAAATTTGTTCTCTGCATTTACAGGTCTGATTCTGCTTTTGTTTATTCATTTGTTTTAGATTCCACTTATATTTTTTTTTCTCTGACTAACTTATTTCACCTAGCATAATACCCTCTAAACATGGTCCACCCATGTTGTCTCAAATGGCATGACCTCATCCTTTTTATGGGTGTGTAGTATTCTATCATATACATATGATACACAGACACATAAACACACACATTTTCCTTATTCATTCTTCTATTGACGGACACTTGGTTTGCTTCCATATCTTGGCCATTGTAAATAATGCTACAATAAACATAGGGGTGCCTGTTTCTTTTTGAATTAGTGTTTTCCTTTTCTTTGAGTAAATAATCAATGGTGGAATTATTGGAGAGTATGGTATTTCCATTTTTAACTTTTTGAGGAATCTCTATAGTGTTTTCTATAGTGGCTATAGCAATTTACATTCTCACCAACAATGCATGAGTGTTCCTTTTTCTCCACATCCTCACCAATACTTGTTATTTCTTGTCTTTTTTATTCAGGCATTCTAACTGGTGGGAGGTGGTGATATCTCATTGTGATTTAGATTTACATTTCCCTGATGATTAGCAACTTGGAGCATCTTTTCATATGTCTGTTTGCCATCTATATGTCTTCTTTGGAAAAATATCTATTCAGTTCTCTGCCCTGTTTTTAGTTGGATTGTTTTATTTGGTGTTGAGTTGTAGAAGTTCTTACATATTTTGGATATTAACCCCTTGCTGAATATACAATTTGCAAATATCTTTTCCCATTCAGTAGCTTGTTTTGCTGATAGTTTCATTTGCTGTGCAAAAGCTTTTTATTTTGGTAGAGTCCCAATAGTCTATTTTTGCTTTTGTTTCCCTTGCCTTAGTACACAGAGCTAGGAAAATGTTGCTATAGCCGATGTCAGAGAAATTACTGCCTGTGTCCTCTTCTAAGACTTTTACAGTTTCAGGTCTCATATTTAGGTCATTAATCCCTTTTTTAAAGTTTATTTTGAGAAAGAGAGGAAGAGAGAGAATCCCACGCAGACTCCACACTGTCAGCACAGAATCCAGTGTGGGGCTTGAACTCATAAACTGTGACATCATGACCTGAGCCCAAATCAAGAGTCAGACGCTTAACAGACTGAGCCACCCTGGCACTCCAGATCTTTAATCCACTTTGAGTTTATTTTTGAGTATGGTGTTAGAAAGTGGTCTAGTATCATTGTTTTACATGTTGCTGTCCAGTTTTCCCACTTATTTAAGGGACTGTCTTTTCTCCATTGTATATCCTTGCCTCCTTTGTCATAGATTAATTAATCATATAAAGGAGATGTGGAATTTTGATAGTTGTTTTTATTTTTTGTAACTTGGTGATAATATTGAAGTTAAGGAACAAAGAATGCAAATCAAAATAATTACCTATCATTATATTGCCCTCAATTAGCAGAAACTTAAAAACGTGCACTAACTCTAGATTTAGTTGACTTTGTATTTAGATTAGTACTTAAACTGCTTTTGGGACCATGAACTGATATGCTATATATCAAAGTAAGAGTATCAAATACCCTTTGACTCAGTAAATTTTAGGTGGGCCCAACAGTAAGAAATCATCAATCATTAACTACAAATAAGATTGTTCATCATAACATAATTTAAATAGTAAACAAAGTTAGAAATTATATATCTTTTCAATTAGAGGTGGTTAAATTTTGATACAGTCACAAAATTAAATAATAGAGATCCATCTAATTATCTTCAAATAACATAATGTGGGAAAGTGTTCAGGACAAGTAGAAAAATCAGGTCACAAAATTCATCAGTACAATCCCGCCTTTACTTGACATAAGACTGGTAAGAAATACACACCTGTCTGCAGCAGTGGTTTGTGTTTTCTAACTTAACTATAATAAGCATGTATTACTTTTATACTTAGACGTAAATGAGCACCATCAGAAGAAAAAAATCCCCATCTGAATAGGACCTTGAATTCAAACTGCTATATATTAAAATCAATGTCAAAGCACATGACACAATCAAATCCTAACAATGGCTCAGCAGTTCAGCAGATAAAAATAAACTTGCAAATACATATTTGAGCAGAGGAAAGGGCATACTTATCCCCAAAATGGTTTTTCCAGTTGGCATTCCAGGACCCCGTGAAGCCAGACCCTCACCTTGACCCTGTAGTGCCAGAATACTTGGTCTTCCCCGAGGTTTCAAGGTTACTGTTATCATAGGAGCTTCTGGCATAAAAAACAAAATTCTACTGAGCACTGTCAGGTACTCTGTTGGGCACGTGAAGTCTCACACTTTACTAGGTGAGGTCACTGAGACCCGGAGCTGTGCTTTCCCAAATTCAATGTTTATCTGGAGTCACCTGGGGATCTTAAAATGCATATTCTGGTTCAGTGGGTCTGGGGTGAGGCCTGGACTCTGCATTGGAACAAAATCCCAGGTGAAGACTGTGCTGGGATCTGTGGATGCCACGTTGAGGGTCAAGAGTTTACAGGGGCCCCTGGGCGGCTCAGTCGGTTGGGCGTCCGACTTCGGCTCAGGTCATGTTCTCACGGTTCATTGTTCGAGCCCTGCGTCAGGCTCTGTGCTGACAGCTCAGATCCTGGAGACTGCTTCCGATTCTGTGTGTCCCTCTCTCTGGGCCTCCCCCACTCATGCTCTGTCTCACTCTCTCTCTCAAAAATGAATAAACATTAAAAAAAAATTAAAAATAAAAGAGTTTACAGAGGGGTGTCTCTGGTCTGAAGTCACATAGCTAATACAAAAATGGACAGGACAGTACCTTTCTACTTTGCTGGCTGTTTTAAAATGCATGTAAAAAACAGACACATAAAAAACATTAGCCTACTGAATTATTTCCCATAGCTAGTTAAGCTGCTAATAACAATGCTTGGCAATTATGTAGTTCATTATACTTTCACGTTTTTGTTTTTGTTTATTTTTGTAACTATTAATTTGTTAATCCACTAATTTATCTTGAAGAGTGGCAACTATTATCATCCTTATCCAGCTAATTGTACACAGTATCTCCAAATCCTTTATGGGATTTCACTTGAGTTGGGATTTACCTTGAGGTATTTAAGTATTGTGCACAAGTTATACAGAGGTGTATGAGAATCTAAACCAGGACCATGTATGTGGGATCTGGTCTATATGTGACCAAATATTGTTGTTTTTTTTAAGGTTAGAAGAATGATAGTTGTTGAATGAATACATGTGGGAATCAAAGCCTTTGTTAGCTATGTGGTTTAACCTCTATAAGCCTCAATATCCTTATTTGTAAAAGAGGGTAAACGAGACCCTGTGGGGATTAAATGTGATTATGTTTCCTCCCTCCCACCTCCCTTCCTTGCTTCCTTCTTTCCTTCCCTTCTTCCCTCCTTCCTTGTTTTGCTTCCTTCATCATTTTTTCCCCAGCTTTATTAAGATATAATTGACATAGAACATTGTGTAAGTTTAAGGTGTGTAACGAAATGATTTGATACACGTATTGTTAAAAAGAAAACCACAGACCCAAAATGGTGTCACTTAGGTTAAGGCCCCTAGTCTGTAAACTAAGACTTAATACCTAGCCTAACTGCAGTTCCAACACCCCAAAAATGTAACCTTTCACCAGTCACCATGGAAATTTCCTAGTCAGCACTACGAAATTGACTGACAGACCCATTCTCTTCCCCTTAGGAGGTTGACCTTGCTGAAAACAATGGATTCTTTGCTAATAATTTCCTTTTATCTATTCTCTTTCTACTTTTAAAAACCTTTCCTTTTCTGTAGCCCCCTGGAGCTCCCCTCTACTTGTTAGGTGGGATGCTGCCTGATTCATGAGTAGATTAATAAAGCCAATTAGATCTTTACAATTTACTCAGATTTTTGTTATTTAACAGTATATAGTGAGAAATGATTATACAATAAGAATAGTCGGGGCGCCTGGGTGGCTCAGTCAGTTAAGTGTCCGACTTTGGCTCAGGTCACGATCTCGCGGTATGTGGGTTCGAGCCCCGCGTCGGGCTCTGTGCTGACTGCTCAGAGCCTGGAGCCTGTTTCGGATTCTGTGTCTCCCTCTCTCTCTGACCCTCTCCCGTTCATGCTCTGTCTCTCTCTGTCTCAAAAATAAATAAACGTTAAAAAAAAAATTAAAAAAAAAAAGAATAGTTAACACATCCTTTACCTCACATAATTACCACCCTTTTTTTTAAACGTTTATTTATTTTTGAGAGCAAGAGCGAGAGAGACAGAGTGTGAGCAGGGTAGGGGCAGAGATAGAGGGAGACACAGAAACTGAAGCAGGCTCCAGGCTCCGAGCTGTCAGCACAGAGTATGACGCGGGGCTCGAACTCACGAACCATGCAATTATGACTTGAGCTGAAGTTGGACGTTGGACTGAGCCACCCAGGCACCCCAGTAATTACCACTTTTTAAACCATTGTAGCGAGAGCAATAAAATCAACTCTCTTGCCAACTTTAAGTATATAATACGGTATTGTTAACTACAGCCACCATGTTGTCCATTAGTTTCCCAAAACTTATTCATCTTAAACTGGAAGTTTGTACCCTTTAACCTTCTTTTTTCAATAAATAATCTTGGAACACACACTTTGTGCCAAGAACCATTTTAGATATTGTTTAGGGAGAGAGCAGTAAATAAGATGGAAAAAACCGGGGTATACTAGAAAACAAAAACAACAACAAAAACAAAAGAAAAACAGCCAACAAACCAATAAGGTATGTTAAGCATGCAGAACAATGTCTTTCCTTTAATGACTGTTTAATACCTTAAAGAATCATTATTAATACACTGGGAAAGAGGCTATATTGCATTATAAGACAATCTTTTCAAATATATATTTCATTTTCTTTTTTTTTTTCCTAAAGTTTATTTTTTAGAGAGAGAGAGAGAGAGAGAGAGAGAGAGAGAGAGAGAGAGAGAGAAGGAGGGGGAGAGAGAGGGGGAGAGAGAGAATCCCAAGCAGGCTCCACACTGTCAGCACAGAGCCCGATGTGGGGCTCAATCTCACAAACCGTCAGATCATGACCTGAGCTGAAATCAAGAATCAGGAGCTTAACCAACTGAGCCACCCAGGTGCCCCCTATATATTTATTTTTCTATATGAAATAACAACATTTGAAAGATTTAAGCTTGGCTGAGGTTTGATAGAGACTATATAGCTCTATGCATTGAGCCAGTGGCTCATTCAGTCAAGAAACATTTAGAACCAGACTGACTTTTCTTCCTTCAGATGTTTCTCTTCCTGTGTTTTGGCTCTCATGCAGAATACATCCTGTCTGGGAACTCCCAAGCTTCCCTTCTTATCTTCTTCCTTCACCTCCATCAAATCAGGTTTATCTGTTTGTGTTTTGTTGTTGTTGTTGTTGTGTTTGGTTTTTCCAAGCAACATCTCAGTGATGACAGTAAGCATCTCATATGAAGTTGTCCCTGCTAATGTGTAGTTTTGTAATGTAAATACTCTTTCCCATAAAACTATGGACCAAAACCGGGCCGCCTGGGTGGCTCAGTTGGTTAAGTGGCCAACTTCGGCTCAGCTCATGATCTCGCAGTCAGTGAGTTCGAGCCCCGTGTGGGGCTCTGTGCTGACAGCTCAGAGCCTGGAGCCTGCTTCAGATTCTGTGTCTCCCTCTCTCTGACCCTCCCCTGTTCATGCTCTGTCTCTCCCTCTCTCAAAAATAAAAAATAAAACGTTAAAAAAAAGAAAACTATGGACCAAAACCTACAACAGGTCTCTGGTCCAACTTCTCTGGAAGGACTCCAGTAGTGTTAGGTCGTGCAGGGGGAGTTACTTTCAAGGCCCTTGAGGCATGACTGATTCATGGTAGGACTTGATAGAAGGAGGTATGGGGGGTGGGGAGGGTAGAAGGAGGTATGTGGGGGATAAAAGGAGGTATTTGGGGGTGTGTAAAAGGACTTCAAGTACCCTCAAACCACACAATCAGAACACCTTGCTCGTGTCACGTACAAACTCCTGGGCATAAATGATGAACAAGCAGTCCCCGGTGCTGGCAAGCATTCCTGCCACCATCGGGGATGACGGGATGATGAACGCTGTCACATAGGAAGTGCTATGACATCCAAATAGGGCAAATCTGTTTTCAGCGTGGAGCCCAATTAGGAACTTACTCTTGCTGCCAAAGGAGTGGGATGTAGCTCCATCAACCCACAGGCAGCGGCACAGCCAACGGCGGACGCGGGCTGACTGAGTAGTCACGGCACCGTATGAGCAGAAAGGGGGCCCGCTGCCAGGGGGAGCATGGTTATCTCAGGCCTCAGGGCGCTGCACGCTTATCTCCCTGCTTTTCTTCTGCCCCATGACTCTGAAGGAAACATCCTGCTTTGCACCGGGTAGGTTTGAGAAGCCAATTAGTCAAAGCAGCAGAGATGTTGAACAGCTGGATGTACAAGTCTGAAGATCACAGAGAAGTCCGGCTGGCGATAAAACTGTGAACCGTGCCGAACTGCACGAGATCACCAGGGAAAGAATGCAGGGAGGGGAACGCAGAGGGCAAGGGGTTACTGCAAACAGAAAGTCTCTATCTGGGAAACCAAAGCTGCAGAGCACCCACCAAGGTCCTTTTTGGACCCTCTTCCTTCCGAGTTGAGAGACCACCTGAGTTTTCTTTGAGCTCTTCTTTCACAGTGAGCCTCTTAGAATTCTTAAAAAACAGAGGGTAGCGTGAATTTTTTTTTTTTTTTTTTTTTTTTGACTGTTGATCTCACAAAGGTACGTTCTTCATGGGAAAAATGTGTCAGGCACAAAATTGCAAGTACCGCCTAGCAGAACTCCAAGAAACAAGGGGAGAAAAGTATAGGCAAATCTGACATTTGGCTGTGGACCTCCTCGCACTTAAGTTCTATTTGGGTTCTAAGTACGGCTTTGCCTTCTCCTGTTTGCATTTCATGGATGTTTCGATTTAAAGCGAGTACACACATTCCTATGGCTTCGTTACTGCCCTCTTGAATATGGGTAGGTCTTAGTGACTTTTCTCATGAACAGAATAAGGCAGAGGTACCGCTACGTGGTTTCAAGGTTGGGCCATAAAAGACCTTGAGGCTTCGGGCTTTCTCTTTTGGATTACTAACTCTAGAGGAAGTCAACTGCCATGTAAAAAGGACACTCAAGCAGTCCCGTGGCAAGATCCTGGTGTTGGGGCCTCCATTTCTGCCAAAACCCAGTAAGGAACTAAGGCTTCTTGCCAACAGCCATACTGACGTGGGTCCTCCACTTGGAGGCTCAAGTTAAGGCTTCGGATCGCGCGAGCTCTGGCGGACAGCTTGACTGCCATCTCATGAGACCCCTGCTCCAGAACTACCCAGCTAAGCCTTTCTCGGATTCCTCACCTTCAGAAACTGTGACTCACACATGTTTCAAGTGGCAAAATTTTGGGTTAACTTGTCACACAGCAATCGATAACTGATATAATTTAAATTAGAATTATGATCATTTGAAGTATATCTTCTTCCACTTTTTGCTTATTTTTTAGAAAACTTGGTTGGATTTTAATTTAATTTTCTAGGAGACCTCTCAGACTAATGTGAAAACAAAACAAAACAAAAAAATAATCATATGTTATTTTTTAAAAGGAAGAAACAAGTGAAGCCTATGGCCGAACTAACGTTAAATGCACAGTTAATTGCAATGTGATGAAAGGCTAATTGAAATTTTTATTATGGCTCTATAATTATATCGAAATGCTTCTGCCATAATTTCATTATTTTTAAAACATTATTCTCCCATCAGAGTATAATCGTTACATTACCTTAAGTGCTATAAAATTTAATAATCCTGGTTAAGAGGAATTAGGAGCTGTGCCTTTTTTCCTAGATAAAAACAGATTGTAAATTTTTTGGAAGCTTTTAAGCACATTAACTCCAAGAGAATAGCTCTTAAAACATAAGCCACAACACAAAATATGAGAAAAGAGAGAGTCTTCTCCCTTCGTCTTTTAAGAGGTCATCATAGGATATACTTCTTCATGTGCAGCTCTTAAATTGAAATGTCACACATGCAGAGAGTAGTATAAGCCTATTTAAAAAGCAACTTTTGATAAGGAGTGCTGTTTACTGCTCCTAGATATCAGCATAGTGCCTAAAATATTAGGATAGCATTCACTCTGTCCAGAATTCTGTCTTTTCCAGGGTCTGGAAGAGTACTTTAATTACAAATTTTGTGACAACAACCAAATATATAAAGTAAGATAAAGCCAACCAAATGTATCAATTAAGAAAAAGCCTACATTATGGAATGAGAACGCTCTATCATTTACATTACAGTTAACTTACACCTAAATTATACACATCTAACTTTATTCACTGGGGTTGGAAATAAGCTTCCAATTTCTCCTAGTAAACTGATGGGCATTCTACTAATTCCAATGGGGGCTGATCATCTCAGATCTGGTCTAATCCAGAGCTCTTCCCACACTGAACCAGGTCTGCTGATCTTTTCTCTGTGCTGTGCCAATCTGCCATAGAATCCCATCGTCCAATACAGTAGCTATTATTTGCATGTAGTTCTGTAAATTTTACTTAATTAAAATGAAAAATCGGTTTCTCAGGTGAACTAACTGCATTTCAAGTACCCAGTAGCCACACGTGGCTATGGCATTCCACAATACAGATATGGAACATTTCTAGCATTGTAGCAAGTTCTTTTTTTTTTTTTTTTTTTTTTTTAGTTTGTTTATTTATTTGAGAGGGAGAGAGAGTGCAAGTGGGAAGGGGCAGAGAGAGGGAGAGACAGAATTCCAAGCAGATCCCATGCTTTCAACAGGGAGCCTGATCCAGGGCTGGAACCCAAGACCCATGTGATGATGACCTGAGGCAAGATCAAGAGTCAGATGCTTACTCGACTGAGCCAGCCAGGGGTCCTGCATCGTAGCAAATTCAAATGGATGTGCTGCCCTAGAATGTTGCTTCTGTGTTATTTTGGTGAAAAATTCCTAGCCTTTTCTTCTGAAATTGCGCCATGTGCCAACGTAACTAACAAATTTATGGTAGAAAACTTGAAACAGGCAAATCTAATAAAATTAAAATCATTTATCTCATACTACCAAGAGATGAACATGACAGTTTGGTGTATTTTCTTTCCGTCTATTTTCTAGGCATACATAAACGGAAATAGGTCATACAATTTCACTATATTAGAAACATTTTTCTATGTCATTACTTTCATGACATCAGTTTTTAAATTTAAATTCTAGTTAGTTAACATACAGTGCAATATTGGTTTCAGGAGTAGAAATCAGTGATCCATGACTTTTATACAACACCCAGTGCTCGTATGACATCATTTTTAATTGTTCCATAGTATATTGTCATATAGATATTTCTGTATTGTTTATGGTTCCCAAATTTTTACCACCTCTGTTACGGATGCTGTGGACCTTCTTGTGGTTAAATCTTTGCCCTTATCAATTATTGTTTCCGTTGTATATTTAAAGAATCAGAACTTCTAAGGCTGGGACTGCTGAGTCAAAGACAATGCCAAATTTTCAGGCTTTTGATACAAACCAACACCAGAAAATATATGCAGTACCAAAATACACACCCCACAGCTCTACTTCAGAAAGACCATTTTTATATCTCCTAGCCAACTCTGGGATTTTTTTCTATTTTGTATTCTTCGCCATTTTGGTAAGGGCAAAGTTATATTTCATTCATATGTATTTATTTATTACTGAGGTTAAACATCTCCAAGTCTTTACTAAGGGAATTTCTAAGATGGTTTGCTTCATGTAATGTGGCTCTGAGATGATTTTTAAAAAATACCAGGTATGCTGGCCTTCTTTGTCATAGAGTAATTAACCATATACGCATTACCTTATTTCTGGACTCTATCCTGTTCCACTGATTCATGTGTCTGTCTATTTCTGTGCCAGTACCATACTGTTTTGATTACTACAACTTTGTAGTATACCTTGAAATCTGAGATTGTGGTACCTCCAGCTTTGTTCTTATTTATCAAGATTGCTTTGGCTATTTGTGATTGCTTATGATTCCATACAAATTTTAGGATATCTAGTTCTGTGAAAGATGGTGTTGGTATTTTGAGGAGATTGCATTAAATCTGTAGATTTCTTTGGGTAGTATGGACATTTAAACAATATTGGTTCTTCCAATCCATGAGCATGGAATGTTTTTCCATTTCTTTGTGTGTTCTTCAATTTCTTTCAGCAATGTTTTATAGTTTTTGGAGTACAGGTATTTCACTTGGTTAAATTTATTCCTAGGTTGGGGTGCCTGGGTAGCTCAGTTGATTGAGCGTCTGACTTTGGCACAGGTCATGATCTCACAGTTCATGGGTTTGAGTCCCACGTCAGGCTCTATGCTGACAGCTTGGAGCCTGGAGCCTGCTTCAGATTCTGTGTCTCCTCTCTCTGCCCCTCCCCCGCTTGCACTCTCTCTCTCAAAAATAAACATTAAAAAAATTACAAAAATTTATTCCTAGGTATTTTATTCTTTTTGGTGCAGTTGTAAAAGGGGTTGTTTTCTTAATTTCTCTTTCTGCTACTTTATTATTAGTGTATAGAAATGCAACCGATTTCTGTGTATTAATTTTGTATCCTTTGACTTTTACTGAATTCATTTTTCAGTTCTAGCAGTTTTTTGGTGGAGTCTTTCAGGTTTTCTATATATAGTACCATGTCATCTGCAAATAGTGAAAATTTTACCTCTTCTTTACCAATTTGGATGCCTTTTATTCCTTTTTGTTGTCTGATAGCTGTGGCCAGGACTTCCAGTACTATGTTGAATAAAAGTTATAAGAGTAGACCTTGCCTTGTTCCTGATCTTAGAGGAAAAGCTCTCAGTCTTTTTACCATTGAGTATGATGTTCTCTGTGGGATTTTCCATACATTTCCTTTATTATGTTGAGGTATGTTCACATTAAACCTACTTTGTTGGGAGTTTGATGAGTAGACATTGTACTTTGCCAGATGCTTCTTCTGCATATATTAAGAAGATCATATGGTTTTCATGCTTTCTCTTGTTAATGTATCACATTAAGTGATTTGTGCATATTGAACCACCCTAGTATCCCTGGAATAAATCCCACTTGACTGTGATGAATGATTTTTTTAAATGTATTTGTTAGATTCACATTGCTAATATTTTGTTGAGAACTGTTGCATCTATGTTCATAAGAGATACTGGCCCCCAAATAAAATGAATATACAGTGGGAAAAAGACAGTCTCTTCATAACTAGTGCTGGGGAAACTGAACAGCTACATGCAAAAGAATGAAACTGGACCATTTTTTTTACATAATACACAAAAATAAACTCAAAATGGATTAAAGACCTAAACGGGAGACCTGAAACCATAAAAATCTAGAAGAGAGTATAGGCAATAATTTCTTTGACATTGGCCATAGAAATATTTTTCTAGATAAGTCTCCTAGGGCAAGGAAAACAAAAGCAAAATGAAACTATGGAGACTACATTAAAAAAAGGCTTTTGCACAGTGAAGGAAACCAGGAACAAAACAAACAGATAGCCCACTGAATGGGAGAAGATATTTGCAAATGGTATATCCATTAACCCAAAAGGCATTAATATCTAAAATATATAAAGAGCTTATACAACTCAGCAACAAAACCGCCCACAAATAACCCAATTAAAAAATGGGCACAGGATCCAAATAAACATTTTTCCAAAGAAGACATAGAGATGACCAGTGGACACATGAAAAGATGCCCAGTATCACTAACCTTGAGGGAAATGTAAATCAACACCACAATGAGATATTGCCTCACTCCGGGTGGAATGACTAGGATAAAAAAGACAAGATATAAAAAGTGTTGATGATGATGTGGAGGAAAAGGAACCCTCATGCATGGTTGGTGGGAATGCAAATTGGTGCAGTCCCTGTGGGAAATAATATAGAGGTTCCTCAAAAAATTAAAAACAGAATTATCATATGATTCAGTAATTCCACTACTGGGTGTTTACCCAAAGAAAATGAAAATGTTAATTTGAAAAGATACATGTGCCCCTATGTTTATTGCAGCATTATTTGCTATAGCTCAGATATGGAAGCAAGCATCCATCCATAGATGAATGGATAAAGAAGATGTGGTATATATACTATGGAATATTACTCAGCCACAAAAAAGAATAAAATCTGGCCATTTGCCACAACATAGATGGACCTAGAGGGTATAATACTAAGTGAAATAAGTTAGTCAGAGAGATAAGTACCATATGATTTAACTCATATGTGGCATTTAAGAAACAAGCCAAAGAAAAAAGAGACAAAAAACAAAAACAAAAACCCAGATACTTAACTGCAGAGAACTGATGGTTACCAGAGGAAACGGGTGGGGTTTGGGTGAAATAGGTGATGGGGATGAAGGAGTGCACTTGTGATGAGCAACAGGTGATGTTTAGAATTTTTGAATCATTATATTGTACACCTGAAACTAACATAACACCCTATGTTAATTATATTTCAATTTAAAAAGTGAGGGGCCCCTGGGTGGCTCAGTCGGTTAAGTGTGGGACTTTGGCTCAGGTCATGATCATGCGGTTCTTGAGTTCGAGCTCCGCATCAGGCTCTGTGCTAACAGCTCAGAGCCTGGAGCCTGCTTCAGACTCTGTGTCTCCCTCTCTCTCTCTGCCCCTCCCTACTTGCACCCTCTCTCTTTCTCAAAAATAAACAAACACTTAAAAAAATAAAGGGGAATAAAAAATACCAGATATGCTTGATGAAATATTTTCTACCAAAAAAGAATATGTGCATCATAAACACATGATATGGCAAGTTTCTTGATGAGACTTTGTATTATTGTATCTTTGCATTTAAATTACATTATGTACTTAAAATATTATGTTTTGCACTCCTTTGGAAGCCTAAGATGAAATTTTTTTAAGATGAATTTTTTAAAAGAAAACGATGATAAACATCAAGCTTATGACTTCCTGACTTCACACTTATTCATATGTGTAAGTCTTTTCTCCACTGAAGTGTTAGTGTTTCTCTTAGAGATTTTTGAGTTTTATACATACCAGGGTTATTAACCCTTTGTTCAAAGACCTCCCCCAGTCTTGGTTTTTGCTACTAGATTTCATGTGCAATGTCCTCAGAAGTGGAGGACACTTTATAAGCACCAAATGACTCGGTGAGCATAAAAGCAATGGAGGAAACCATGAAGCAAAAATTTGACATAACTGGCTACTCCTCTACACTTCCCAGGGTTTTTTGCTGTCTCCTCCCATCAATTGAGCTCTAAATGTTGCGGTGTCCCAGGCTCAGTCCCAGACAAATTTTCTCCTCTCTACCTCTTCGGCACCTAGCCAAACATCATCCCACCTTGTTTCAGGCTTTAAAAAACATTCTTATGCTGATGACTCCCAGTATCTATCCACGGTGCATCCTTTCTCCTCTGAACTGGAAACTCATGCATCCATCAGCTCTGGAGGGACAACTCAAATGTAGTCTGTCTAAAAGGGAACTCCTGAGTGTTCCTCTCAAACCTGTTGCCCCCACGGATCCCCCCATGCTGCAAATCGCTTTTATTGCTCAGGTCAAAAAACCCAGGTGTCCCTTGAGACTCTTCTCCCTCACACACCACATTGGATCCTTCAGCAACACCTATTGACCCTGCCTTTAAAATAGATCCAAAATATATCCAAAAATGGTTTCTCACCACCCCTCCTGTTACCATCCTAGCCCAAATTACCTTCATGTCCTACCTGGATTGTTACAGCAACTCTTAACTTCTTCCTCTGCTTCAGACTTTGTCCTCTCCACATGTTTCCCACATAGCAAGCAGAGCAATGGTCCCTTAAATCTTAAGCTACATTATGTCACCATTATGCTCAAAATTTCAAAGGGCTTCACATCTCACTCAGAGCAAAGGCAGGGAGTAGCAGACAAGACCCTGCATGGCCTGCTCCTACCTGCTGCCTTTCTTTTTCTTTTTTTCTTTTTCTCTTTTTCTTTCTTTTCTTTCTTCTTTCTTTTTCTTTTTCTTTTTCTTTTTCTCTTTCTTTCTTTCTTTCTTTCTTTCTTTCTTTCTTTCTTTTCTCTCTCTTCCTTCCTTCCTTCCTTCCTTCCTTAATCTTTTAAAATATTTATTTTTGAGAGAGACAGAGGGCAAGTGGGGAAGGGGCAGAGAAAGAGGGAGGCACAGAATCTGAAGCAGGCTCCCGGCTCTGAGCTGTAGCACAGAGCCTGACACAGGGCTCGGACTCACGAACCATGAGATCACGACCTGAGCTGAAGTCAGACTCAGCTGGGGTCCAACCCTTAACCAACTGAGCCACCCAGGTGCCCCACCTGCTGCCTTTCTGATCTCATTGCCCATTGCCCTTCTTTCTGCCGACTATGCCCAGTCACATTAGTGGCTCTTATTTTGAAGACATGAAGTACTCTCTGCCCCAGGGCATTTGCATCTGCAATTCTGTTCTAGAAAGCTCTTCTTTTAGATATCTAATTGGGAGTGCCCTCTCTTCCCTCTGCTCAAAACTCACCTCCTTAGAAAGGTATATAAGCCTACAACCCCTGGAATCTGTTATTACCCTCCTCTGCTTTTTCTCCAAAGTATTTATCACCATCACACATATATTTACTTACTTTTAAAAAAAATGTTTACCTATTTATTTTGAGAGAGAGAGAGCACACACACACGAGTGGGGAAGGGGCAGAGAGAGAGAGAGAGAGAGAGAGAGGGAGAGAGGGAGAGAGAGAATCCCAAGCAGGCTCCACACTGTCAGCACAGAGCCCGATGTGAGATCCCATGATTCGTGAGATCATGACTTGAGCTGAAATCAAGTTGGACACTTAACCAACTGAGTCATTCAGGTGCCCCTTTACTTACTTACTTACTTTTAAAATCTGCTTATTGATGGTCTTTCCACACCAGAATATTTTTTTTCCTCGAGGGCAGGAACTTGGTCTTTTCTTTGTGCTGTATTACACGACCTAGTATGGAACCTTGCTACACATTTGGTGTTTGTTTAATGAGTATATTTGCATTTCTTCCCTTATGAATTGCTCAGATCTTTGATTCCTTTCTCTTTCAAGTTTTTAGTGTTTCTCTTATTATTTTAAAAGACTGATTTATATTTTGGATACAATTACCCTTCACTGGAGACATTTTCTCCTAATTTTGATTTGCACTGAAATTTTATTTACAATATCCTCTGAAACATAAAAAATATTTAAATTGTCTGTTGTCATGTGTATCAATATTTTTGTCCCACGGTTTATTCCACTGCTTTTATGCCATACAAAGTCCTTTGCCCGTTTCAAATTTAATAAAATAATCACACATATTTCCTTGTGGAGTGTTTTTAAAATGTCGAACTTTTCACTCTGTTTCGGATCTCCTTTGCTGAATGTTGCGACTGACAGTAAGACTGAGTATGTGAGAACTGACCAGAGCAGAATGAAGACATCAGAGCTTCTAGAACACATGGTTGGTTCTGAGATTACAACCGTGTATTTGGAGGTTTTCCTCATCAGGAAGATGCTTCTGTCTGGGGTACTGAAATTTCTTCCCTCTTAACTGATCCTGGAAAAGCCATGAAGGTCCGGTTGAAAGACTGCGCATGTCCCGCTGGTCTCTTCCCAGCAGGGGTCTGAATGGTCCTGCAGAAATCCTCTTTAGCAATCCACTTTCTTCCCTTTTCAAATGGGTGAAGCAATACTGTTTGATGGAGTGTACAGATGGGCAAGAAGAATCATGTAGATACAGTTCTAACAGAGTGGTTAAAGGTGCTATGCTTTCAATTCCATTCTCAGGTCTAATTGAGGCTCTAGCTTCAAAACAAAGAGATATCTGCCTTTACTGTTGTCATTCAGTTTTGAGCTCCTGCCACTAAATGAGGATGGATACTCTGACTTCAGACCATCAGTTCCACACTTCCTATGGGCAATGTCTCTAAACTCACACGGCACTCAGAATCTCTAGCAGGCAGTCTTGACTCCACCAGATTCTCTCTTCTGTACTGTTGTCTCATTGTTCCATACCTG
Source organism: Panthera uncia (assembly GCF_023721935.1). NCBI lineage: Eukaryota > Metazoa > Chordata > Mammalia > Carnivora > Felidae > Panthera > Panthera uncia. The sequence goes on from NC_064816.1 coordinate 76,487,297, forward strand.
AATGTTTTATTTCCCCAAAGAGAAACAAAGTGGTTTTTTTTTTCAATCTAATGCACACTTCTTTTGGAAAACATCAAAAAGCATTACATCTAGCTTCATTTGAGCTAAAATTTCATGCAGTTCATGCAGCAAAGGGGCAAAGATGAGTAGTAACTACCAGCCAGAAGGTTCCCTGTGTGTTGCCTTTGATTATAAAGATCTCTGATCGCACATCAGCCATTTTAATCAGAAGATTACATAAAACCAGTGACCCTCCAAAAGTGTTAGGTAAGAACATGTAGCATAGATAAAAAGCAAATAATTTTATACTTAATATCCTATTTTAGAACTTCTTAAGGCAGACCAACAAAATAATGCTAATTTAGTGTTTCTCCAAAACTTTATACTTATGTGGCTAAGTTGCCTTGAATCTATGTATAAACTTTTTATATTTTGCTCAAGTGTTTTAAAAAATTAAATTCTAATTTAGTTTGGATTCCAGGTAATTCCCAGACTTTTCAAAGTATGTATAGAGGGCAAGCTGTGAACTTGCACGGGGTCTGCTGGATGTCATAATGGATTTGTATGTAAATGAAAATGAATCAGTAAGTGAGCAATAGCTACCAAGGATAGACATTTAAGGTTAAATAAAAGCAGGAGAATTATTTCACCCAGATTAGAAATAAAGAACGGCCTGGAGAGAGTCACGCACAGAAATGACCATATATGTTCCCTTACTGATTGGGGAGAGAAAAAGATGCAGGAATCCTGAGGGTTTGTTTGCTCTAAAGAGGAGGGCAGAATATAAAGCTACTCCAGGAATCAACCAAAATGGCAGAGGAGGAAGAAAGATGAAGAAAAAACCCAGGAACTCTTTGAGGGTTCAGGATGAACTGAAAGGGTGTACTTTTTGTGAAAGCACAAAAGCCAAGACTAGATTAAGTTGTGAATCCAAAATAAGGGTGGAGGACTGAGACACTGAACAATACTTCGCTGGAGAAGGGAAAGAAACAAACATTTTGAGTTCCTACTAAGTGCTAGCCACATCCATGGTCTTAGGATGGCAACTCCCTCCTCAACTGTGTAAGAGGCGGGGAGAAGAGACACAGCTGGTGCTGCCACTTTCTAGCCATCGACCTTGCAGATTTCATTTGAGTGTTGGTTTCATATCATTTACTTTGTAGTCACTCATCCATTTATCCAAACATGTACGGGTCACATTCACCATGCCAACCACGCAAAGATAAATGAGGACATGGACTCTGACCTCCAGAAGTCCTCAGTCCAGAAGGGGAAACGTGAACTTAGCAGACGCGATGGTTAGTGCAAATAGGAGGGAGAGGCTCTGTAAGCCCAGATCATTTATCATGGGACGATATTAAAAACATTTAGCATCTTGTTAACGTGGGACTGGTGAGTCAGAAGGGATACAGCCAGAGAAAACCAACCCACTGACCCACCAGTTTGGCCATTCCTGTGCCTGCTGGCTGCATGTTTGACCTAGGTGTCCCCCGCCTCAGGAGGTTTGCATCATAACTACTGCTATACTGGCAATAACAACAAAGGATATACTTGGAAATTTAGAAAGGAAAAAATAAAACACTCTTCCACTGGTTTGTATCGACAGCTCCTTAGTCCCGTCATCATCATCTATAAAAGTAGTAGTCAAAAGGTATAATTCTTTCAAAAGAAACAGGGACGTTGATAGAGAAAAAGGAAACCCACACATCAATTTCTAACAAATTATAAAATGGATATAAGAAGACACTGCTTGTTGTTATTACTAATAAATTAAATAATAGATGTAAAACAACTACTTCAGTGCTTAGCATGTAGAGGGTCCTAAATAGATGGGGACTATTAATGCCTTTTTAACAGATGAGGAAATGAAGACTGAAAGAAGTTAAATTTAAAAGAATTTGTTCAAGTTCGCATAACTGTTAGTGTTGAAGCAAAATTCAGTATCACTATATAACCAGATAGTGGAAAGTTCATAATTTTTCCTTGTATTTAATTACTCCTCTAAGTTGTAAATTGCACATATAATTGTGTGTTAACCTTAGTTACTACTTACTCTTAGCTATTTTGACAAATTCAATGTTGTACACTAAAGGAATAACTAACATTATTTATTCTGGTATTTGATCCAATACAAGGCTTCACAGGAAGATTGGCTAAGCTGACCACAAGTTCATCACCCAGATGACATTGATCCTGCTGGGGCAGCTAATTTAAATTACAGGCATAGGCACCCAGGAGGATGAACGCAGGCGCTTGGGTTGTGAGCCTTGAAAAGTCAAATCTATAAAGTGACAGCAATGGCCCATAGCCTGTGATGCTTAATACAGGCAGGGAGCATGAAAGTGATTTGTGATTACAAGGATGTGAGCATAGCCACATAAAACACCTTTATGTGCTCATTTGTACCAGTGCTGTGCAAGCCAGTTAAGGACTCCCCCCTACACACACACACAAATGGACAATTGTAGGAGGGGATATTTGCATTGGGAATTTTCGTGTTTAAAAAGGTTTCACCAAAAATTACTTAGAAATTGTAATAGAGTATTTTACATAGTATTTATAAAGGTAAATCAAGGTATACCTGCAATGAGTTGGCGGTTTGTAGCTTTGTACCCAGAGGGAAAACTTAAAGAGGGGGACAGAACTGATGAGCAGCAGAACTCACTACTCACACTGTCTGAGTTAGTTTTTTCTGATAGGTAAGAGATTATGAAGACACCTGTCAATCTAGGCACTGGAAAAAGTCAAAAACAAAGCAGAGGATCTATTCTTTCCTTATCCACAAGTCCATCAGAGATAGGTCATTCTTTCCTCATGCATCTGAAATAACTCACTTTTGAACAGGGATAAAACATATGTAAAGCTTAGCTGAAAAATATCACATTTTCTTTCAGACAAGTTATGAAAAAGGGATACATGTGAACTGTGGTGTCTATAATTGTGGCTCTTGCTGCCTTGGACACAAGGCAGTCTTGATAGAATATCTTTGTAGCTACACAAAACAGTTTATGGACATACAAGAGTGAAAGTTACCGTGGAAACTACAGTGTAGAAAACCCTGGGGCTCCTGGGTGGCTCAGTGGTTAAGCGTCTGACTTTGGCTCAGGTCATGATCTCACCACCAGTGCGTTGGAGCCCCACGTCAGGCTCTGTGCTGAGGGCTTGGAGCCTGGAGCCTGTTTCAAATTCTGTGAGCCTGTCTCTCTCTCTCTCTCTCTGCTGCTCCCCTGCTCACACTCTGTCTCTCTCCCTCTGTCTCAAAAATAAACATTAAGAAAAAAAAGAAAGAAATTCCTGGAATTTTATCTTAAAATTAAAAAAATTTTTATGGTTGTATTTTTTTTAACTGAATGTACTGCTGGCTTTTTAATCCCTGAACCATTATTTTCCTCACCTTCTGAAGAAAGCACTTCAACTATGGAAACAATTCAATGTCTTCATGGATGGACCCACCTGCTGATTATTCTGATGAAACCAATACAGAAAAGCCAACATGTAATTATAGATACACAAATGACCACTTTCCATTAGATGCTATGTTTGCAGAAAACAGTGTTTCAATAAAAATACAATCTATTATTTCTAATACAGAATGAGTTACCTCTTTTAAAAACTAGTTTTACAAGAGCAGACTGGGCCAAGAAATTCATAACCAGTAAATTAGTGATTATATGCTAAAATTCATTTCTATGAATAGTATTGCTTTTAAGAAATCTGAAATTCAACATGCATTCCTTTTATAGGACCAGCAGAATATTTGTTGTGTGATATGTGTATGCCTGAATAGTTGTATAATAGTTGCATGTGTGATATGCCTATGCCTGAGATGGCTAAATGTCTGTGAAGGATTCATGTTTCTCTTCCATGATGTAGAGAAAAGTGTCTTCCCAGACAGGAACTACATTTTCCCAGGCACCCTTGCATCTAGATGAAGCCAGGAGACTAGTTCTCACCAATGGAAGTGATGTGTGACACTTCCAGGGCAAGGTGACTCAGTAAAGAGTGTGTGTTATTCACCTTTTCTGAGAAGATTCTGAGATTTAAAGGCAAGGGTCAGCAAAATACAGCCCGTGGATCAAATTTAGCCTGCCACTTGTTTTTATAAAGTTTTATTGGAACACAGCTATGTTTAGTTGTCTATGGCTGCTTTCTATGCTACAACTACAGAGCTGAGGAACTCCAAGTGACAGCATGGCCCACAAAGCCTAAAATATTTACTATCTGACCCTTTAAAGAAAAAAGTTTACTGACTTTTGCCATAGGGGATATTGGAGACAGATTATGGAAAGAGTCTAGGTTCTTGATGAGGATCCTTCATTGGCTTCTGTGATAAAAAATATAAGTATAAATTTGTCTTTGTAATATGCCATTGAAGTCCCAGCTCTTTTAGTTTTCTTAGCTGTTCTCTTTCAGCATAAAATATGGAGTTTCCCAAACTTATTCTCCTAACACCTGGGAAATTTTGGCATATGTGCAAACTCTCCTTGGTTTCCCCATGACAGTAAGGCTGGTCGTAGGGTAAAGGACTATAGCTCTGCATGTTGTATATGAATTCTCTAGCTAGATGGTATAGCCATGGTTCCTTTGTAATCAGCAGCCTGGCTCTATGTTCAGTGAAGGATGAATGAACCTTGGCTTCTTCTGCAGATGGGGAGTTCCAGCCAGAACTGATGCATGGTGTTCTTTAGCGAAAGCCCTCCAGATACTAGTTCAAATCTTTCTAGATGGGAATGCTAACACGGGCCACCCAAAGATGTTGAGAAAAAAGGAGAAATCCACACAGATTCTCTTTATGAGATGGTCTTGTAGCATGCAGTTAAAATAATTTGTTTTAAAAATCCAGCCACTGGGCTGCCTCCTTCAGTGGAGCATGTGACTCTTGATCTTGGGGTTGTGAGTTGGAGCTCCACGTTGGGTATAGAGAATGCTCAAAAAATAAAATCTTAAAAATACAAATAAAAAAATTAAAATCCATAAAGCATTTCAGATTCACATTCACAAGCACTGTAAACAAGAATGACTATAAACTCAAGAGGTTGAACAAGAAAACCTATAAGTTCTTGGGTTTGTGATCAAGGTTATTATTTTATATTATATACTGAAGTTAACATAGGAAGAATAGGCATTCCAATAAACAGTTTTTCAGAGTCAAACATGGTTGGATTTGAGAAGAGAGGCTACATGAGGAATTGACACCTAAACCAAGGTGAAAGGGAAAGTCTTCTTATTATTTTTATTTTTATTTTAAGGAGGCTCCATGTGCAACATGGGACTCGAACTCATGACCCTGAGATCTAGAGTCATATTCTCCACCAACTGAGCTGGCCAAGCAACCAAAGGGAAAGTATCTTTAAATACTGATGGGCATGACTTATTTGAGATAACTGCGAGAGAATCAGTTTAAAATGTCTAAAGAGTGTTTCTGGTAAATCACACATTTTTATTTAAAATTTAAAACAATCGGGTGCCTAGGTGGCTCAGTCACTAGAGCCAAAGAATCTGACTTTGGCTCAGGTCATGATCTCGGTTTGTGAATTCAAGCCCACACTGGGTGAGCTTGAGCCCGTCTTCAGGTGAGCTCGGGCCCCATTTCAGGTGAGCACAAACTCTGCTTCGAGTGAGCTCCGCTTCTCTCTCTCTCTCTCTCTCTCTCAATCTCTCTCTCTCTCTCTCTCTCAAAAATAAATAAAATTTTAAAAATTGATGACCTAGGGGCGCCTCAGTGGCTCAATCAGTTAAGCGTCCAACTTCAGTGCAGGTCATGATCTCACAGTTCGTGAGTTCGAGACCTACGTCAGGCTCTGTGCTGACAGCTTGGAGCCTGGAGCCTGCTTCAGATTCTGTGTCTCCCTCTCTCTCTGCCCCTCCCTCACTCATGCTCTGTCTCTCTCTGTCTCTCAAAAATTAATAAATGTTAAAAAAAAAAGAAAAAATTTAAAAATTGATGACCTAATGGTAATCATACAGAGCTTTGCTTTTATTAAATTATCTTGATTCAATATTTGGGAAGTTAGATTCCATCAACAGGAAGTACCCCAAATATGCCTTATTTTTCTTTGCAAGCTGGATGAATATTACTCATTTGTTTGTATCATTTATCCAACAAGCATTCATTAAGTTCCTGTAAAACATCCTCGTTGCTCTGGGAGCTGAGTATTGCCTACCACATCCCATGGGTCACACAGTTAGAGAGAGAGTTGGCTCCAGAGCTAACCTAACTGAATCTGAATTCAGCCACTGCCATTTGTTAGCTGTGTACCTTGGGCAAGCCATTAAAGGCCACCATGCTCTGTTTTCATCTGCAAAATGGAAATAACAGTACCTACATCACTGGGTCTTTGAGAAGATTAAATGAGATAATTTATGAAAACTTCCTGGAGCAGTGAAGGCAAATGCCAAGTAATAACATACTTCTGCTAGAATACTTATCTATATGATGGTTCAATTCAAACATATCACCAAAACTAAATAATAAAATATCTAAAATATCACCAGCTATGTCCTGATGCCTATGTATTATGAGCAAAAAACCACAGTTTGGATTTACCAATACTTCTCCTGGTCTCCATCCCAACATAGCATAAAAATATCTTTTTCTCCTTTCACCAAGTAAACTAAAACATGAGTCAGGGCATAGGCATTTTCACTTCCTGATTTACTTGCCGATAGTTCAGAGAAGGGCAGTTCAGGCAGCCTGCTTTTTCAAATGGTGGTCTAAAATGGCCCAGCTCAGTTAGTAATATATGTCCATGCATGTTGTAACTATTTGGGGAAAAAAACTCCAGGGAAGAGGGTTCCTGGGTGAAATGGGTAGGACAGCCGCCTTCCCACTCCTCAATCAGCAGAGTGACACTTCAGGAGACCAAGATTTCTGTTGTGTAGTTTATATCTACATACTCAACTGCCATTGGCATATCATGGGACCCTGAATTTCTTCAACATCATCTTTTTTTTGAGAGAGAGAGAGTGAAAACATGAGCAGGGAGGGAGGGGCAGATGAAGAGGGAGAGAGAGAATCTTAAGCAGGCTCCACACCCAAATGCGGGGCTCAATCTCACACCTGACAGATCATGATATAAGCTGAAATCAAGAGTGATATAAGCTGAAATCAAGAGTCAGATGCTCAACTGACTGAGCCACCCAGGTGCCCCAACACCATCATAATTAAGCTCACTATGCTCTGAGTCCAGCAACTTCATGGACCATCTGCACCATTCCTAAGCCTGCCTGATATCAGTGCTCACGTGACCTCAATATGGAAGCATTCATCTCTTGAAGAAAGTTAGCTGTACTACCAATGGTAATGTGATGTCTCCGTGACCACACTGCCAGCCAGCAGTAGCACCAGTTTTAAGATTTAAGCCCATCTGAGGTTACTTTTATTTTACTTTGTTTTATTTTATATTTGAGAGAAAGAGAGAGAGAACGACAGAGAGAGAGAGAGAGAGAGAGAGAGGAGGAGGGGCAGAGAGGAGAGAAAGAATCTCAAGCAGGCTCCACACTGTCAGCACAGAGCCCGATGAGGGGCTCAAATTTGCATGAGATCATGACCTGAGCTGAAATCAAGAGTCGGATGCTTAACTGACTGAGTCACCCAGACACCCCTATTTTTATTTTAGAGAGAGAGAGTGTGAGTGACGGAGGGGGCAGAGGGAGAGAAAATCTTAAGCAGCCTCCACGCTTGGCAGGGAGCCCAATGCAGGGCTTGATCCCACAACCCTGGAATCATGACCTCAGTGAAATCAAGAGTCTGATGCTCAACCAACTGAGCCACCCAGGCCCCCATGAGTTTACATTTGTAGGTATAATATGAAGATATGTGGCATCTAGTTTTAGGGGAAGTTCTCTAGTGTAATGAAAAGAAGACCAGACACAATGGTGTACAATGGAGTTTGTGACCTTGGGAAAACCATTTGACTTCTGTGTGTTATGCAAGATGAGATGAATATTGATGCCCAAAGGGCTGTTGTGAGGCCAAACGTGGAAGTTTTTGAAGAAGGAAAGAGCTATGCAAGTATGACTATTAATATAACCTTCAAGGCAAAGATGAAAGTCTTCAAGGATGATTTAATTGACATTGACTAGAGAGTAATCTATTTCTTTCCACCTCCATATGCAACAGAAGGTGACTAGGAAGTTCACGTTGGGTTGTTTATATAGCAACTTTCTAACCCACTGTGACATGCAAATCATGTACCTTTTGCTAAATTTGTACCTAGTTGACAGAAATAGACAACCTGACATAGTACAAATAGGCAGCATGCTATGACTAACATTCTCCCCCACACTGACTGAAAGAAAAAAAATCCATGTTTTGTCCAAGCCACAGTTGATTGGATCTCAGTCTGGGCGGGGCGAGGCTGGTTATGTAGACAAAGCAGACGGTACACTGATCATGTGTGTGTAGCAGGTTCAACTAAATAAGAAGTATAGTTGTGAGCAATTTGAGGGCCAGAAAGGAATCAATTTGAAATATCACATAATGATTAGAAAGAGATTATGAGGTCCTTCTCTGGGGTGAGGGAAGTGGGCCAGCACTGCATACCAGGGGATCACTTCTAAGTAACCCTTTCTCTCTAATATTGGTGCTACAGGGCTCAGAAATAGTGTCTGCGGCTAAGCCAGACCAAAGCAAGATAGTTTTCTATGGTAGAGGCCTAGCATCCTCCCCAGGGTTTTGCGTCTGAAGTTTTGAGGTCAATGTGAAGGCCTCCCAGGAGTCAGTTCAGTTGTTTATTTAGAACATTGCACTAGAGTACCCAGGTTGGTGATTTCAATTTTTGTGTTGAAAGATAGTCCTTTTCATCTATTTCAAGGTCTTACATCATTCCCTTAATCTTACTAAGAATTCCTCTACCACTGTGGATTTAGGTCACAAATAGCGGTCAGAAAAAGCCTGTGGCTATATTGTATACTATGGAGCACTTCTGGAAGGCATCTAAAAGTTTATGACCTGCTGGAGTAGTCTGGAATTTTCTGGTGAGAAGGATAGAACACCGAGTGGTTGACAGAAGATGGTGGTCTGGATCTTGGCTCTACAACCTGGGTGTCATGTATGTATGTATGTATGTGTGTGTG